>NC_135169.1:40420180-40720180 GCF_041146795.1 Maylandia zebra | reverse complement strand
TGCTTAATTTGCACCACCACTTTTTAGTCGGTTATTTCTTGAAGAAATAAGTGCACTCAGATGTGGCGTTACTAACCGTGGGGGCTAGCCTTTAATTACCTTCATCGGAGCCTGTACAACATCTCCATATAGCTTGTGATTATCTGCTTTTCTTGAGAGTGGGAGGGTCAGGGGTGTGATGAAAATTGCTTGGCTTTTGTGCGATTTTGTGGTCTAAGTGCGAGGCGAAATGACTGCGATCCATAGATGAGGCTAATGGCCTTAAATAATACACTTGGGCAAAGTTGCCGGAGAACTCGGCATCCATGGAGTTAATAATGGGCCTGATACAACCTTTACACATAATTGCACAGCACATTGTTGACATGGAGTTGGTACAGGCCTTTACAGCCAAAGAAAATGATAATGACTTCTTACTCGTTCAGTTCAACCTGCAAGCGAGCATCTTGCATTGCACCGATAACATTGTTTTATCTCAGATTCCCAGCCTTGTCACAAGGTCTTCATCCAAACAACTAGATGGTAATTAAATGCTGGCACTCTCAGCCGAAGGTGTTCTCACCGCATTTATTTGAAGTGTGAACATGATGCATGCTCTCCCCTTGTAGATATCGACGCTAGTTTTTAAGGATGTGCTGCGCTAAGATACGTTTTGAAATGAACGAGTGGAGCCAACAATGAGATTTCCACATGAGCAGCGTCCGGCAGAATGATGAACGAGGTGGTAGACTTGAAGAATTACAGTGATTTAAAGTTGGATCAAAACCCCCTCTGAGAGTACGGTTCTCCTCTTGCTTTGATGTCATTTCGTGCGGCTACACAAACATGTAACTTCGGCGCGCGCTTATTTGTGTGCCTAATTCCGGTTCCGTGGGTACGGGCGTAAAAGCGTAAAAGCGAACGGAATAGACTCAATTTAAATCAAATTAGCATGTAGGCAAATTAAGCAGACGGATTTAATTTGAGCTGTTGTAAAAATGCTAATTTCAGTACAGCCCGCAAGCTTATATGCAAATACAATACTATTTTACAATAATTCATATTAGGCAAGGCATGCATAAAACACACATTACATCCTAACGTCATCTGGGGAATTGAGTATCATTAGCTTTTGTACTCCTAACAAGGTGAAGCTTTTTAGCTGGTATGTGGGGCGAGCGTATGCATTAGAACTTCTCCACTTATCTGTGTGCATCGCTGCTGCTGCTGCAGCTTTATTCACAACACTGTAACGCTCATAGGAATGACAGTGTGTCTTTGCGTGTGTGCATAATTTGTTATAACTCGTCCAGCAGGCATGCCTCTAATTTTTTCGCATTCTGTTGCTGCATTACTACTAAACAGATGACACTTATACTCTCCTCTGCTGTCACAGTAGATACTGCTGGGTCATAACTTGCTTCTGCATTTAGTTGACTTATGGGGAAAGGACAGAATCTACTAGCATAGAAACATGGCTGCCTTTAGATGTTGTTGTATTTAATTCTGCCCTTAGCCGCCGCCCCCCATCAACTCTACTATGGCTTGCTTTTTTCACACTGCTGCAGCTCAGAAGAAGCACCACATCAATAGATGATGTGCTGTTTTCCTCCCATGTGGTTCACCTTTGATTGCAGGCTCCAAAGGTTTGCACATACATTAAGGTGTCTGTGGATGTTGTTAGCGCTTGGGTGGGCATGTTGCTCCATACTCGTGCGCGTGAGCGAGATGAAGTTTGGGTGTTAACATCTTAATGTGTAAAGAGGACGGAGCCTTGTCGATACTCGTTTGACGTGTTAAAGAGAATTGGGCTGGCTCGCTGTGACTCACCACGCCATCCACCAGCAATGAGGGCAATCAATTAAAACACTATTAGGCCAAGGGTTTGACATGGTCCAACACAGCATGGGCTAGAAAGTGTGTGAGTTGGGTTTCTCTACAGACGTAACTGAGCAAATTTGCAGCTGAAAGACCAGCTGATTTTTTACCTCCACCAGGGAGGTTATGCTTTTGTGGTAGCGTTCAGTTGTCTTGTCTTTCTACCGGTCTTTAAACACGACAGCTTGAAAGGTTCTAAATGAATTCTGGCGTCCATTAAAATGTGGCTCATATTCACCAAGGACTTTAAGTTCAACCTATTGATTTATTGGCTGAAAATGAACAAAAAGCCTGATAAATCAGAACCTATGAATCGTGCAAGTGTGCTTGTCAACACATAGAAAGTAGTGTGTAAAAATGTAAAATATGATGTCACACTTCATGAACATTGATAGACTGATCTGAAGGTCACAGAAATAACAGTAATCTGTACATAACATATCAGCATATATGGAGTGATATATGGGGATTCTAAAAAGATGTTACTTTGAACCTTTGACCTCGTCTCCAAGATCAGATGAGATCAAACTTTCATAAAATGTTTATATAGATAGTTCGCATCCAAAATCATGTCACATTTGACCTCTGACCTCACTTTTACATTTCACAATCCACCTTTCAGTCAAGTTGACCCAAAAATGTATAAGTAAATATTGTCAACAGAAAGAGGCTGAGCTGCCTAGTTAGTAAGAACACTACTGTACACTAATACTAAATAATAAGCTCCAATTATGCACAAATCAATCCCTATTATCCTAAACCAACTCCCACATACTGTTATTAAAAGTGCAATCAAAGTAAACATCTGTTATGCTACCCTTATCAGATTTTTACTGCACTACAATCTTAAAAATACATTTAAAAAGAACAAATAAAACTAAATGAATATATAAAATATAATGCTGTTTCCCTTAAAGTAAATAGAGAGTGAGCTGTCTTGGGGAGACAACTAGGTTTTTGATGTCAGTGATGTGTGCTCATTGAGAAAAGAAAGATACAGTAAATTAGTTCGCAATATACACATCTGTAGCTGAATCAGTTTAATGATTAAGCTACATATTATTAAGCAGCCTGCTCTAAAAATACAGTAAAATATCACTCTTTGTCATCACAGCTGAGTTTTGAAACTGTTGTATATTACGATATGATTATAACATTATTACAGCAGTATGTTGTTACAATTACAGCACTATATTATTGTCTATTTCTGTTGTATATTGTGTTGTACATTATTTTTGTTGCATGAATGCCAGCCTTACCAGCATTGAACTGTTATCTAATAGTTTGACGCTGGCAAATTCTTCCTCTCTGTAATCTAAGTTATATTGCAGGTTGACTTGATTTTTCTGTGGCCCAGTAGCAAAATCAAGCCCCACACCTTGTGGAGACACGATCCAGTCCAAACCTGGTTTGGTTTTGCTTCATATCTGTGTTGGGCTCATGCAGCAAAAGCTCTATCGAGTTAAAGGAGACCCGAGTTATTTAGTTCTGGTGCCCACACCAAAGTTTTCGCTTTAACTTCATCCCTGCGCAGGTGGAGCTGTTTAATGCTTTAGGCTGTCCTCTCATCTCCAGTGAGTCCTGTTTGTATTACTGCTCAGTAAAAGACAGAGAAATTGTTTGTTGCCTCTCTCGCACTTTGTCCCCCCTTGGCTCGCTGGGGACAATTATGTCCCCCGCTCCTCCCCCCTTCGAGCTATTGCCGAAGCCCAATTTGCTACACAAATTAAACGGGAGGCATTTGAAGAGCAAGGGGAACAAGGTGAAGGAGAAAACAACAGAGAGCAACAGAGAGAATGCCAAAGACACACAACAGCAGACCGAACAGACCTGCACAGAGATAAGGAAATACCCTTTTATATTTATTAAGAGAAGTGCATGTTTACTAGGAGTCCTTACTGTTAATTTTCTTAAAGAGTGCCCAACATGTGAGGTAGGACTGGCTCTAAGGCTCGTGCCATCTGTTGAACAGGCAGACTCAGCCATTTTCTGCACTCGTGTGTCTCATATCCTCCACCAGGTCCACAGCCTGAGGCTAGCTCACATCCAAATGGATCCAGAGCAGCAACAGTAGGGTTTTGGTGCTGAGGGGTTAGTCTGGAACAGACTAAACTGATGTGCACTGAGGTCCTCAGTGCACAGCACACATGCAGGGAGAGCCTTTGAGTGTCAGGGCTGGGCATGCACAAGCATCGGCACAGTGGAGGAAATTAAGGAGCTTCCGAGTCGCTGGAAGGGGCTATTGCACGGCTTCCAAACAACAAGGGAAGAAGGTGGGGAAAAGACAAAGACGCTGGCGGGGGAAACAAAAAACAGAAAGGAAGAAAAAAACAATACAACATCAGAAAGAAAAAGCCAAAGTAAGAACTGAGGAGAAAATTGGCAAGAGAGCGATTAGGAAGAAAAACAATAGAAAGAAGCCGGGGAAAGAAAAGGAGCAAACACGTGCATGTGGGAGATCAGGTGGCGCAGGAACAGAAAGGAGCAAATATAAATCCCAGAGCTAAAATGTACTGCCTGAAGTGGCTCTGCTTATGAGCAGCCATGTTTTCGCACACCTCGGCAGCAGACACAACAAGCACCGCGTCTCCGTGACCTCCCTCACTCCCACACACCCCTTCAGTCATTAGCAGACAGGCGCTGTGGCTACCTCGTGATAAGTGTGTGTGTTTTGGCTTTGAAATGATGACCCCGCACAGCTGTTCAAGTAGGGTACGGGGGTAGCCGCAGCTGCTAACAACCACACAGCCAAATGAAGGGAATTAATCGGGGGGTGGGGGTGGGTTGCAGGGGAATGGCGAGTACTGAGGCGTCAAGATTTGGAATGTCTGGAAGTTTCACCGAGGCAGTTGTCTGAGGTTGTCTGAGCAAATGTTATGTGAATTCACACTACGCCGAGGAAGATGGGAGTTTGTGAAAAGATGGCTTCCGAAGAGCCCGCTCAATGGTAACGTTTATCGACCGTTAATGCCATTTTGGGAAGGTCCCATAATTAAATTGTGTCAATAAATCCCGGAGCTGCACATAAAACCGGGGAATAAACGGAGAAGACGTTTTCAACTGTTTGCCTCTTCCCTGCTGAGAGACATATGTGGCTTGGGGGTAAGGGGGGGGGGGGGTTGGGCACAGAATAGAAAAATAAAACACAGTGGAGCGGATTGCAGGGAACATTTCTCAAGCACAAAGTTGAAAATTTCGCCCATCAATTCCACTTTGCGTTGGCTCCGTTGTCTGTGACCTTGGGTGAACGAGCCCTTCGTTCTGAGATATTCAGCTGAACTGAGGGGATTTCAGGCAGTGCAAAGGGAGCAATAAAAATTTTTATTCATCTCACTGTGACTCCAGTAGCTAATGATTCATAGATCTTAGTGTAAAAAAAAAAAAAAAAAAGTGGTGGGGGATGATGTGGGGGAGGGGGAGGTGGTCTTTTGGTGTAGGACCAGAGCTCAATGAGGTTTGAAAACGGTTGTCACACATCAATGGGCAGGTGTCTGATGTCAAGTAACTCAATTCCAAAGATTTCTCATTGCTAGATTCTTGGCTGAGGCGTGAGCGTTTCTGGTTTTTACTGCAGAAAGAAGTAGCTGGAAAATAAGGAGTTGAGATGAAGAGACTGATCATTGTGGACTAAAGGTGTGTGTGTAAAGGAGGCATAGACACATTGGGAACAGTAAAATAGGACTGATGGAAGAGGGCCTGTTTTCTCATCACTGACTGGGATCACTTTTTAAATATGTTTCAGGAAATAAATAATAACACATTATTAGACAAACAGTGTCTCTTACCCACAGGCCTGTGAAGTTTTTACAAACGCAGTACAGGAAGTATTTCTGCGCATGATGATGTTTAAACAAAAATGAAAGAGATGACTCAAAAAACAGTCCCCATCCCATAACCAGCGGGACACCACACTCGAGGCCCGTGGGGAAAGCGGACGGTGTACTTACTTTGAGCGTCGGCGAGGTGGAGGAGCAGACCCAGGACGAGCAGCAGCGGCAGCAGCAGCGTGGGTCTGGCTCTGCGCATGGTGGGACAGCTTGGCACCAGCATGCTTTGGCAGCCTCGGTGGCACTGGCTCACAGAGCCCTGTGAGTCAGTCTGGTCTGATTTCTCAGATGCAGGGTATTCACAGCCTATGCGAGGCAAGGAGGGAAAGGAAGAGGGAGAAGGAAGGAGGGGATGAGGAGGGGGGAAAAAAAGGAGAGAGAAAGAGAGAGGAGAATGAATGAAACAAAGCTGTTTGGCTCCACGGGTTTTATCTATTCCTGCACATTTCTGACATACCCCCACACAGCCTCGGCTGGAGCTGACAGAGGATAGGAAGAGCCTGATGTGCTCACAGGGTATGTTCTGACAGTTCTCTAAATGGAATAGTCACTTCACACAACGCGTGTGCACGTGTGCATGAGAAGGAGTGAGACGCAGAGTGCAAGCCACAGAGAGAGAGAGGGAGAAACCGCCCAGATGAAAGGGCGAGTTAATATGATTTTGTCTTCACAGCTCCGGTCACGAGCGCCAATTAAATGCGCTCCATAATATGAGCACCTTCCAAGTCCACCTCAGATCAGCAGCGATATCTGTTTCACATTAGGAAGGCCTCGCTCCCATGAAGCAACAGCCAGGAAATGCAGTAAGAATCCCGAATTGCAAAAGCGATTTCCTATTATTCAGTAAAACTGCTTAAACTTTTAACATCACTGGACATAAAAGTTGTCTGTAAACGACACTGTGCTATCTTGTACATGTTTGCTAAACCCGTTCATCTGTAGCCCATACACAACATTTCCATCAATTCTTTAAAAGCTCTATACAAAGTAGAGTAGCTTAACTTGGAGCCCATGTGTGTGTGTGTGTGGTTCAGTCTTTTATCCGTTTGCTGCACAAACAACAAATAAAATCTGTAAGACAGAGCGACGAGCCGTTGCCATTCATGTTTCAGCCTTTTATCTCAGGACCACTACATGGCTGTGAAAATCAATGTGATACAGTGAGCTAGTATTAGCCGCAGACCGGCTCCATCCCTTGTCATCCATTTGCTTAAGCCCGAGCTTGATCCTCAGTGATGGATGCTGTGCGGTAGTCTTCGGCTCATAACACGGCTCCCGGCTAATCCGAGTGTGTGAGCTTTGATGACACACTGTACCGCTGGTTAGCATCTTAGCTCGTCTGCCTGCATTGTTCGGCGGGAAGCCGCTGTTGTTTCAGCTGCGGTGGAGACTGGTGGAGTTGGATGCGCGCACGCTATGCGCACCGTGACATTTCAGACACTTTGTGCACCATGAGATCAAAAGCGCATCCGTTTTCGGATTGTTTTTGGTAACTGTGCACATAAAGGCTTTTGCTAGAAGTATTATTACGCTGGGGTGTTTATCTGCAGATTTGACCGCCACTCACTAGTAGGAAGCAAAGAGGGAAAAAAAGGGAAAAACGCAGCCCCTAAGCCCAATCACTAGGCCCGATGATGACAAAGTACCTCATTTCCATGTTACCAATCATCCTCTGTCTCGTTCTTAGCCTTCCCTCTTTCATTTCTGTGGGCTGTAAATGGCAGAAAAGACGGGAAGATAGCACACCTGTCACACTCGATTTGTGTTGGGGGGAGATAGACACGACTACCTGTCTCCAAGCATCGCGGGGCTAGTAGCGAATGCAAGAGCGGGGGGGGACGGGTGGCAAAGGGAATCAATTTGAGGCAATTTCATCCCCGCTCACACCACACACACACACACACGCAAACAAAAACGTGTATGCATATAACATACATCTGAGAACACTAGACAGAATTTTCACATGAGCAGTGTTTGTAGTGATGGTGAATCTGATTAGAATTAACTGGACTGAAAAGCCCCGAGCAGGGGTGCGAGGGGATGGAGCTGCAGCGTGATCCATACGTGGCGCGGTGCGGCGTACGGCCGTCTGTCTCCTCCGGTTATTGTTTCACGCATCTGCCCCTCCAAATCTAAGTGATAGCCTTTGAGTTAATTAATGAAGTGTGAATTTCCATAATGACACGACATTAGGTAGCACACAAGAAACAGTACTCGGCAGCCCTCCACTTCTCTGTTTGCACCCTGCGTGCATACACACCCATTTGCACACACACACACACACACACACACACACACACACACACACACACACACACACACACACACACACACACACACACACACACACGCGCGCACGCTGATAGAGGCAAACAAAACCATCTGTATGTTGTGTAACTGCTAGTGAGACAACCAAGAGGCTACGCCATGTGAGTAAATAGAAGGAGAAGCTAATGTAGGCTAAAATGCACCCAGCGCAGCCATAATTTATACCAACAATGAAAGCAATTATAATTGCTGTTGATTTGTAGTGTTCATTTTTACAAGTAAACTGTGCTGCAGATTCCTTCCTAATGTGCTATGGGGGTGACGAGCCACCTGCCAGACCTGGCAGAAAGGCAGCAGTTTGCCAACTGCATTGTTAACCGACAATGGATTTAGCTTAAATACTGCAGATTTTTTTTATTTTTTTTTTGGGAGTGGAAGCTTCTACAATTACATATACGGGCGTGCATACAAATCCGCATCATCGTCTCTGCATGCATTAGTCGGTGTAAACCAACAGCATCACCTTTGATCGTTTCATCCTCGATGCGGCCATTCGGCGTCACTCTGCGAATCTTCTCGTTCATATATTTGGTGGCACTGATGCTTGTCATTGAACATTTATTACAATAAAAAGGGGGAGAAAAAAAAAAACACCAACAGTCTTGTCTTTCTTCCTGAGCCCCCGGTGGTATTATTGTGTTCCCATTCAGTAGTGTTTCATTCAAAGGATTTTGCTGCTGATAGCAATCATGCATTATTAAACAAAGCCTGACAACATGCACAATGTTAATTAGAAAAAGGGTGGTGGTGGTGGTGGTGGTGGTGGTGGGGGGGGGGGGGGGGGGGGGGGAGTGTGTGGCAAGAAAAAGAAAGGGGCCGTTGAGCTGTCTACTCTCTCTCTCTCCCTCCTTCTCCATGATCCTTATCAGAAATGTGAAAGAGAAAAGAGGGTGGGATGTTTATATTCTCCATAATGGCTGGGCTCTATTCTCATTTGAGCATGCCTGTTTGGTATTCTGGTCTATTTAGACAAGCAATATTATTAAGGCTCTAAAAAAACCAAACCAAAACAACAACAACAAAGAATCAGTCATATTTATCTCATATTCCAGCCATACTCCAATAAACTTGTTATAGGGACAAATGCAGGCAGAATAGTTTATGAGCTTCAAAAACAGCGTTTTCATAACATCGGCGTGTCTTTTGCGTGCCCTCCTCCACGTTTTACTGTTTTAGCGAGCTCGATACAAACCAAAGGCCCAAACCGACGGTGCAATTTTTTTATTATTTATTTGTTTTTTAACATTTTCAACATGAGCTTGAGCGTAGCATTTGGACCGCATTATGCTCATCCTCAGTGCGAGATGACTAATTTCGCTTTGGCCTGCCCCGGAGAATGTTGAAATGGGGTGTTTTTAATTTCAGGCTCATGCACAAACTGAACTGAACTCGAAAGGAAACGGCGGACTCATGGTATGTTATCCTAACAGACCAGAGCGGCCACAAAAATGCCACCAAATCTATTAAGGCCAATCCCTCTGTAATTAGCTCAACACATGCGAGGACAAAAGCACAGCAAAACTACGAAGGATGTGAACCGAACTGGACCGGGTTATAAAAAGCAGTATCATACCCAGACAGGCACAGCCAATAAGAATGCGTTTCCTTTTACGAGGCAGGGCTTTCTATTTATCTTCAGACTGGCTAAGTTAAAGAATGCAATAATTATCCTCCACAGCCACACTTTTAAGCTACAGTGATATGCAAGGCTGTGAGAACAGTGGGGTAAACTGCTATGCTATAACTGCACTGGTCTCTGTGATTTCTGCCCTGATGCTGGGAGACACGGCCCGTGCCTGAGAAACCGCATCAGACGACCAGCTCTTGTTGTGAAGCTAAGTGGCAGCGAAGGGGACGCAAGGTGGAGAGCAGAGCAGAACTGCAGTCGACACAGATTCCACCAGCCTCCAATTGCTGTTGACTTAATATGCATGAAAATTGTATTCTCCAGCTTAACACCATGATGAAGGCACCAGTAATAGATGGCTGGGAATAAAGCTTAAAGAATTCAAGGAAATATTTTGTCTTGATGGGGTTTAACCATGTTACTGATGATTTTCTAGGGTATTCAAATGAAAGATGAGCAACACAGGTGCATCAGAGCATATATGTTTATATATGAGAGAACACATCATTCATTTGGATATTAATTAAAAATATGGCACAGTGTGGGTGCCTTACGGAGATGCTAATGTAAGTTCTAGAGATGAAATACTGCTAGTAAACAACGAGTATATTTGCTCCACCACGCTGTCCTTGAACACTGAGCAAGTTCATAAAGTCATGTCAAGAAGGCCGATATTCAGAGTCCGGCTTATCTAATCCGTTAGCCGTTTGTCGATATATATAAACAGAGTCCGGAGCAGCTTTTTCCCCCAAGACGTGGCCTCCATCGTCCCCCCATACACTACAATAACTTGCACCAACTCCCATTGCGCCCTGTATAATCATTCCCTTAGGAGTAATAACGTATTTGTTATTGTTTTTATTATCTGATCTTTTTTGATGGGTATAGCAGAGATGCTATTCTGTTCGATTCTATATCAGCATTCATACTAGCCAATAAATGCAAATGTAAAACGTAAAGAAAAGACGGAATGTTTGGAATACCACAAACGACCAGTCGATCCGAGCAGAGCTGGGCAGTGTTTCAACTGCTTGCTGTGACAATAAAACAAGATTCTTTTTAATATTTAAATAAGGACACGGGAGGATAGCAGGAATGGGACTAAAATTCATTTACATCCAGATCCATGCTTGTACTTTCACAATCAACCACAGTAGCTTTGCATGATACAATCCAAAATAATCCTTAGTGTACCCTCCATCGACTGCCTGAAATGGGACGTCTTAAGGCTACACTTTGGTTTGATCAGCAGGTGGGCGGGGCAGCTGTAAGATGACCATATAAGGGACAGCCACTCCCACTGACATCATACAGCTCTAAGAGTAAAAACCAAAAGAAGTAGAAACAGCTCATACTTCTCATACTGATGACTTCTACATCCACCCAAGTCATCATTCGAATCTTTGGCCACGTTTGGTATTATCATCCACGATTGTCAGATCATATATATACACACACAAACATAATAAGCTGCCTTTTAATGAGTAAATACCAATCAAAGCGAAACCTCTGTGGAGTGGCAGTGTATACAGAGTCAGATTGTCAAAGGGCAAATAAAACATCGCAAGCTGCTGTGTACTAGCACCGCTGCTCTTTTAATAGCTTGCGTCGAAGAAACACAAGGATAGCTGCGAAGGACGCCCCAAGGATTTTCCCAAACATCAAATGACCAGATTTACAGCTATACAGTTAATATGTTTTTGGTTTCCTGTAAATTTTAAAGTCTCTCTTCTCTAAAAAAAAGGCCATTTTCTTATGTGTACTTCTGTCTTTTCATGAACATTCTTCCCTTGTGTTAGTGGCTTCTGTTTTTCCTTATTTTTCCTTTCTCCCCCTCTTTACTGCTACTTTCTTTCTCTTGCCCGCAATGTGATTTAAGACCGAGTGACAAGGCCTTTTCTCACACATCGCTCTCGATCAGCCGGCATGTGTAATAACATTCCTCAAGCTAAGCTAAGCTATGCCCTCAAGTGCAGCCTCCACATGAAAGACCCTGACAACTACACATTAGATGAGTTTATTTTCTATACTTATTTATTTGCTTCTACCCCCTCGCCTCCCTCAAACAAGCCTCTCATGGCCATAAACTATTCTCCGGGTGGTGCCGGCGGACTTTTTGCTTGAGAAAATCGGGGTTTACGCCCCTGCCGTATTTTTCGGACGAGCAAAGGCTACCGGTTGCTGGGGCTGATGTCTGGTTATATCTTGTTTTCCTGTGAATGGATCACCCAACATGAAACAGCACAGCGGGAAGCTAATTGGCTCTGATGACATTTGTCTGTCTAATAATTGGTTTAAAAGCACCTGCTGCGGCTGTAGGACGCCGAAGCTATCGCGACCCCAACTCGATTGTGTGTCCGTGGCAAATTACTTCCAGGAGATTTCAAACCACTTCCTCCCCCCACCCTTCTTCCCTGTCAGCAAAAATGATTGTGGACTTTAAAAATGTCACAGCAGAAATAGTGTAAAATACAAATTATTTCTCCTGGGCCTTTTCTGTGATTGTTTTTCTGTTACATTAACCGCCAAAATGGGAGGTTATGCATCTTCATCGAGCAAAAAAAGGGAAAAAATAATATTAATAAAAGTACACAATTGAGCAGACAAAAACAAAAGCTGAGTTGCAGTTTTAAGACCATTACCTTGATGGGTGCAAGAGCAAGCTTTTATCATTGCGTGAACTCAGCCCACCCAGACTGACCTTGATGCTTTTTTGGTATGACTTAAAGGAGCGCACGGCGTCAGCTCAGGAATGCCTCCACTCTGTCTGTGTGTGTGTGCTCGCTTTTGTTTTCAACAGCCTCTCCTTGACTTTTCTCTCCACCTGATCTACCTTGCTACTTTTTCCCTCTCTCTCCCCGTCCTCACCCATCTTTCTCTCTCATCTCATTCCTCCCGCCATGTTTCCCAGCAGCTGCTTGGTTCAGATGGATGGTACCAACAGTGCAAGACCCTGACCTGTAGTCTAGTGACTGATTATCCCCGTGCCCTGTTGTGCTGCTCTTTGAGCGCATACCAACACACAGTGCACGCACAGGCATAACAAACGCACACACAAACACACACACACACACGTGTGCAAGGTTATGGAGCTATTGGGTAAGCTTCGGGGACACTTGGGAATTTCAGTGAGGGTTGAGGGGGAACAAAGAAGCCAAAGTAATCTATTTCATCTTTGTCGCCATTTTTGGATCACCTCCGCTGACCTTGTTGACACAACAAACACACTTGCTATTGAACGCTAATGGACGTCACTAATGCCGTTTGAATGGGCTGCGCATAAAACCAGAGCAGAGCACAATCAGCCTTTTGGGATGCATGCGAGCTGTGTAAACTATTCATATGACTGCCAGCTCTTTGGGAGGCCTTCTCTTGCGCTACATTTGCTTGTCACGGCGTGGGCGGCTTCTATAGTACCAGCATGTGCCACTTGGGTCGTGCTTGACCTTGCGTATCACCATTTAGCATAGGGAAAGAACTTGTTATCATGCAAACAGGCTGAATCATGAGGAGTCTATTGTGTTGGGTGCACAAAGTGTGGCGGGATAGAGAGGGGGAAAGAAGAGAAAAATTGTAGACGCGGCAACAGCAGCAGCAGCAGCAGCAGCCAACCAGGAATGGATGGGATTAAATTTACGCCGCATGAACTGGGGAGGGCTAAATCATGTTACATATTATGAAGCAGGAAAAAAAAGAAGAGGGAGTGAGAAGAGGGCGGAGCAGAGGGCTGGAAATATAATGGATAAGGGGAGCAACGAGGCAGAGAGGTGGCAAAAGAAGGGAGAGGAGGATAGGGGAAGGAGGCAAGGAAGGAAAGGGGAGATGAAGAGGAGAGCACGCTGTAGGGTGAAAGAGCAGGAGAGGCGGAGACCAAGGGGAGGGAAGCGAGGGAATGTGCCTCACTGCCAGCTTTTTCACACTCCGCCTGTGCTCGTACGCCTGACGGAGGCTGCGTGAGGGAGATGGGAGAGAGAGGAACGAGGGATAGAGGCAGAGAGAAATCACGCGCTGCCGAAGAGGAGAGGGCGGTAGCCGCGAGACCGCTCTGGCAGTGTGAAGGTATTGTTTCCTGAAAGGGAGGCAGCTGGACAGATGACAGCAGGTGAAAGAGAAAAACAAAATGTGAATAAAACACATGGCAGACTCTTCTCACCCTCAAATGTGCACACTCTGGTTCAGGACTACGTCCAAGCAAATCGATGCAGCTCAAAGAAAAAAAAACAAAACGCCAAAACAAAACGCACAACTCCCACACAAACACGCTCGCAAACGTGGACTCGGGCACACACGAGCAGAAGAGCGGGCACGCATACCCTTTGCACCGCGTGCTCTTGGCACTCTGACATCTACCCCCAACACAGCAACGGTCTGTGGGAGGATGAATAATCTCACTTCCGTGAGGCAGAGGAATGGGAGAGAGGAAGGAGGGCGAGAGGGAGGTTGTTCCCAGCCCGAGCTCACGCCGTTTTATGGAAAGTGCCGAGCCCTCGAACAGACAAAACAGCGTTCCACTGCCACTCGCCGACGCGGCACAAAACATTAGAACAGAGCTCTATTGAAAATATCGGAATAATACAGCGCCGGGAATTGTGTTGCCCCCTAATACGTATGGCATAAGTCAACAGCAATGTGCCTCCTTATCTTTTCGAAACAATTGACACACCGAGCTACATTGTGCGCTAGTGACATTTTAGTGGCTTTTGTACGCACGCCAAGCCGTTTGGTATGTAAATACACTACTTAAGCGCACATGAAGGATGTAAGGAGGCGCTGGGGGCACCCACGCTATACTCATAGGCCAGCAAAATAATTAAAATGCCAAGTGTCTTCCATTATCTAAATGCTAATTTGCCTCGATTTACCCTGAGCTAAAATGTAACGCCACATTATGGCTGTGCACTAAGGCGACGATGGGTGAATTTCCCTTCAATTAGCCTAGCACACTGTACGCTATCGTTTACCTGGGGTGAGATGTTTTCATAAGCGGAGATCTAGTCTTATGAAGATATTAGGGGCCGTTTCATGTCAGTTTTTGGCACTTGCCCCACATCTGCACATACACGGACATATCATCTAAGCTACATTACAGCGGACCCTGTTATGATGAGCGTTGCTCACATTAAACAGTTAAAAAAAATCAGCTTTGTAGGACGTCTGTTAGCCTGGATATCCCCGATATGATCATCTAAGGGTCAGAGCACAACATATAAGCACTTAATCTCCTCACGCCTGCTATTCAAACTTTCTGTTTGCAAGGATCAGCCAATCAGAAGAAAGTTAGGGCGGCCTTTAAGGCAGTGCAGCTAAAATGTTTACTTTCAAGAGCAAGAATGTTTGTCAAAGCTGACAGCCACTCTTGTTTCTCGCTGGACTTCAGCCAGTGTTGTTTTTGCCATGACTGAGATTTAATAAGAAAGCCTGAGTCAACAAGTAAAAGAGCAGGCAGGGTCCATTAGAAGCGGCAGCTTATCGAAGCTTTCTTTTTTTTGCATGAAAATTCATCAGTGCATATACGGAGGGCAACAGGACAAAAAAATTATTATCACAGATATGAAATGTTTTTGCTGAATACACAGATAGGGGTGAAATTGTGTTGTTCCTGCCTTTCCATCTATATCCTGATAAGACTGTCAGAGGACATGCTAGGTGGGGGTGGGTGATGACGAGCATCGTTTTAGAAAGCTGTTTCAATGTTTCTGCAGCTCGAGTATCCTTACTAAAGTTTACTGAGCGCTTTGATGCGGGAGCTGCTGATTATAACTTTTATTAGTTCTTGGACGCCCTTGAAAGGTGTTTTAGCCAAGCTAAGCTATTGTTCTCATGAAAAGCAGTTTAGGCTGCCCGTGCACCTCGGTGAAGAGAAAGAAATGGTTCACCCCAAGGCAAAAGCAACAATTCCTCCTTTGTCGTTTCACCAAGACAAATGTTTGCCATTGCAATGTTACCAGACACACACACACTCACATGGAGGGGGGGGGGGAGTAGTTCCCTGTCACTGATGGTATATTGTAGCGCTGGAACGAGACATTTTATTATGCTGCCGAAAACAAATGGATAATCCTTTTCCAGCCACAGTTTGAAGATTGAAATTCAAATCAAATGCCACCTTCAAACAAATGTCAGAGTACAAAATCAAAACCGTTCTGTCAATGCCTGGATTCAAGCAAAGAAAAAGCACAGTTTGACATTTGGGAGTGATTTTCTCTCTCCGTGTCTTCATGCCTTCATATAAAATTAACTTGGTAATTGTCCAGGGGGAAAAAAAATTTCAAAAAATCTGCATGTGAACCCACGCTACACAAACAAGTCTTTTTTTTTTGCTCTCACTTTACATCCAACACCCTCTTAGAAACCTTTCTACATGCTCCCCCAACCCAATACAAATCCGCCCCCGAACGCTCGCAAACATGATTAAGACACTGTCAAGCCTGACATTGCCATCTCTCCCGTGCTGCCAGTGGCCCTCACTGTTGACTGACTGCGTGGATGTGCCTTATCATTAACGGGGCCGCCCGTGCCACCACGGAGGGGCTTTGATGACAGAAACTAAGGCCCGAGTGCCTGCCCCTCCCATTCCGCCAGCCCAAGTGTCATCTAAATGAGATAGGGCCTAGGAGCTAGGGGATTAGGCTCTGCATAATTACCTATTTAAAGACCCTAATTGAGCATTTCATTAAGAGACTGGCACTGAGATTTTGCCAAGGAGGGCACTACAGGGAGAGAGATGTATTTGTCTGTGCATGCTTGCTGTGTACTGATGTGTACGTATGTGTGGGTTAGCGAGGACATTGGTGTGCATATGCTTGAGTGTGCATTTTGGAACCACAGCAGACTGTAACCTTGAATTCAAGGGTTACCTTGTTAGCAACAAGGTCTCTCACTTAGTTTTGTTTACATTGCACTTAGGACTGTTTGCCACACGATTGTGTAAGTATATCCAGGAGATGTTCACCCTTCCATTCAAGAGTACTATTTAACCTTCAATAATCTATGTTGCATTACATCTTTATGTAACAGTGCTGCTACAAAAAGTCAGTGCACTGAAAAAATACTGTTGGTATTTACAAAGAAAGAAAGATTGACTTCATTAAGAATATATATCGTTACAGGTGATAAACTCCAGTATTTGCCACTTGATTGAATCCAAGAATACTTGTTCAGTCGATTTATTTATACAATGCAAATTCTGCTCCAGTTGTCCCAACTTCTATTTTGGGATAACACCAGCAAGGCCATTCACAGGAAGCTACAAATCAAAGGCTAACAGCTGAGAGTACCAGGATCTGAAACAAGCAATAAAAGAGCTACACTACAAAGCTGTAATGATTTCCTTGTCTATTAAGCTAACCTAATCCAACAGAAGGCAAATGCGTGTGCATATTGTTCATTTCTTATATTCACTGTCCTTCATCCCAACAGTAAAAGACAGTAAATGAGTTACTGCCACTAACACTGTCAGCTGTCAAGCTCGTGCCGGCTCCTCGATTCCCAGTGGCATATCTAAAACAGCTTTGTCAAACACGAGATGAGATACAAGACCTATGTGTCTCTTATTTCAATTTAATACTGAAACTCCAGTTCTGCTGTTCAGGTTACCTAAAAGTGTTTCTCAAAAACACAAAAAAGACCACCACAGTGATAGTCTTTTGTGCGCAAAGCTTTCATTATATTCACATTCTATGGGTCAATCGAAAAACATATGAATGCCAGTTCAAATCATAATTGCAGCATGTAAATATGAGATATACAATCCTGCACCGGCCAAAATCAATGAACTGCACTGGAATCTGGACCACACTGGGGTCCCCAGATCTTTTGTGATTATAACCAGTTTCAGCAGTGACCATCATTAGCAGAGAATGCTAGACCCAGATAGTTTGCTGGGTCTACCATAGTTCGACCTGATTTCCACGACCTAGCAGACCGCAACTCTGCTTTGCCCCCTTGTCGTCATATCAGGGATCGCTGGGGACACCGAAAAGTCACTAGCAGTTGCTTGCGCATGATTGACTCGTTTGCTAAATGACTAGCATCTGAAGTGGCAATGCTGGCTGGAGGCTGTTAAAGTCTTTAGGGCAGACACCAGCTGCTAGCTGCAACAGATAAACTGTCCCTTCCTCCTCTCGGGATTCATGTGAGTAGAAGTCTGGCCAAATATGCTCAGGGCTGTGATGACACTGAAACATCATGTGTTGTCTGTGTTGGCAAAGCACCAGACTTCCATTCTTCTCTGACATGCCAGGGTTTGAGGGAACCAGGACTTAGTGGAGGACTGGAGGAGAGAAATCTGCTGCTCAACCTCCGATTGTAACAAACTCAAAAGTCAACGTAGCATCAGTGTGATTGACGGACTCTACTAAAGCACAATTGCATGATTTGAAGTTTAAAGTAACTGATATTTATCACCAAGTCTTACTGCAGCACCTCAGTTCATCTCTGTTCAATCTTCAAACGCACTCTTTCTTTTCAACCAAATTTTTCTGAATGGGTTCACCTTTGTAAACAGAAGGTTTTACCATCAAGTAGGTGTACTTGAGACCACCACTTTTATTGACACGCCACAGAGCCAAGGGTAGGAAAAAGAGCCTGAAACAACACATTTAGAGGATCTGACACCTGTGATTGTGGCTCACATGGATTACTTGTGCTCGTTATTTGAAAATTTGAATGTTAAATGTGAGCACATGCCATTACAACAATATTTCTATGACAGAAAATTTTGAAAAAGCATGAAAGCTTCCCTTTTATGTTATTAACCTCTGATGCACTGGGCTTAATAAAACAGGCAGATACTGTGTCCATGTAATCCGTAGAAATAAAGAAATTCGGGAAAAACGAAACAGCAGTGGATGCCGTCGGTATAACTGGCACATGAACCTTGTTTTCATCTGGCGTTCGAGGTGCTGTTTTTTCTGTGACCGCTTTAATGTAAGCTTGGATAGGTGGGTAGGTTAGTTTGTGCGATGCCTCATCCAAATCACTCACTTGAAGACTCGTCGTATGACTCTCTCTCTGCCTTTTGTTGCTTTACAATGACCACGAACAATGAAACAAGCTTCAGAGTCTGGAATATATTCACTTACACAAATGGAAGATTGGCAAGGGATACACAAGAAAGCAAGAGTCGTAATCTCCAAGAGAAAAGCCCTTTGTGCAACAAAGCGTGCCCATGTTTGCATTTCCTTCTGTAATGAAAATTTTGACGGCTATGCCATTGCAGTGACTGTCAAACGCTATATGCTGCCATAAGATGCCGAAATCCTGAGGTTGTACCTTGCGCCACATGTTCAATTTTTGATAACATCAGTATATATTCAGAATATTGAATTAACTAAATTACCCCCATGACCGGCAACACATCTCGAGGTAATCCCATCATACATGTGCATGTGACCACAGTTTTACACCACAAGCATGAATGCAGACTGCTGCTATCTTTTTGATATTCTTCTACATTAATGGATTTGTAGAGTAACACTCTATACAACAAGAAAGCCAAGCTGTTGTATAATTTAACATTTGTGTGTGGACAAACTACCTACTCAACTTGTGTTCCCCATCTGAAAACGCCCACAGCAGAGTATCCTCTAAAATAGGCTGTTTCTATTCCAAAGTTCCTGAACAGTTCTGGCAGCCCCGGTGGACTCAATCTAACAGGAGGCCCAATGTGGGCCCTATCAGGACCCATCTTGGCATTGCGCTTTCGATATCCCTCCATCTCTGCTAAGGAGACATCTATCTCGATTTTTGCTGAGTGCCAAAAAAGAAGTAGTAGGAGAACCAGACGGAGAGATTGAGAGGAGGCTGGAAGAAGGGTGATAAGGCAGCTGAGAATCAGAAGAAAGGATCTTGGGGAGCGTGGCCGGAGCGTGCCGGAAAGAGGAACTTCATCTTTATCTAATTACCACAGGGCCATTTTGCCAGGGTAGATAGCGCCAGCGTTTATGGCGGCCTGTTCGGTATCTCGGGCAACTCGTGCAGATATGATTAACATTCAAATACACTTTGAGTCACACACATACATAAGCCTGAAAGCGCGCTCTCGCGCATACATGCGGCCCAGGGCTGAGTGCCATAACAGCCCAATGAAATATATTCAGATTAGAAAGGTGTCGCATTACTCTCCAGTCGGATGATAAATACGCGGTTAGCACCATCATTAATCTTGTACCCCTCCCCACCTTCTGCCTCTAGACGCGGCGATGTAGAGCAAGCATGCACTGGATGGAGCTAGTGGCTCAGTTAGGGGCTGCGGCGGCGTGGCCGGTGCATGCATGGAGCAGTGGCACTCTCTTCTTGTTCTGCTCGGTCTCACAAGCACACAAGGTCAGGGCCAATCTCACTTCTGAGATCGCTGTTCACAGAAGCAGGGTGGTGGGTTGGACTGAAGTCTTGCTGGCAATTTCTTCTATAAAAGGATCCGCAAAAATGTACAAATGCATATAAGCCCCCTTGTCATTTGTTAAACACATGGAGCATTTTCTTCTTCTTGAACTCTCGGTGCACTCTCCCTATCATTCCTTTCACATTCACCTCTCCTTTCTTTCTGAGCACATGTCTTTGTCCTGCCCCACTTCCGTCTTTCATCCCAGGGGTTAGCTGACACAGTGCTCTGAATGACATTTCATTGTAAGTAGCCATTGTCTGGCTAATGAGCAGCATGCATAAAACACACGGGAGACAATGATAGACATACACGCACGGAAACATCAACACATGCTGGGCACAAGGGTGGAGCCACCACCAGTGGCTTAAGCAGCATATTTCTCCAGCAAACACTGCCGTGTCCCTCTAGAGAGATTTCAGACAGACAGTTCAGACAGCGGCACCTCGCCTTCAATACAAACACAGCCCTAGGGAGAGGTCAGAGGTCAAGAGCTGAGGAAATTACGTGTGATAAATTGGCGCTGGTGCCAGGAGTGTTGTGTATATGTGAGGAGGGTCATCCTCCTCTTCCCCTTCATTGGTGTTTTTGATGAAATGTATAGGTTTATAAAGAACAGCCTGTATGTTCGACATGCTGAAAGTCAGGATTTTGAGCAGGTTCCTCCCACGTGTCCTCATTCAAGCGGTGTCTCCCGGGAAAAATGCAAGAGGGAGTGCATCATTTGATTTAGTCCAAAAGGAGGACTAAAACGCTCAGGCTTAAGCAGCATTTAGTAGCTTAGTCTAAAATACCCTCATGAGAAACATCCCTAATATTTTACCTAAAAAATAAGTAGAATTTTTGTGTACCAGATTTTTCATCCATTCTAAACAGAAAACACATCCAATTCAGTAGCGCACTACAAACTGTGCCCCTGAAAAGTGGCTAGACATCATATTTACACAACGTTCTGCTGAATCAGAAGTTGTGCAGGAGGAAAGTCGGGCTGATTATAAATTCACAGCTAATCTCACATTCCAAGGACAATGTTTTTCGAGGGACATTTACTCATAGTTGTGTGAAACTTCTGTCCAGTCTGGAGCTGCCAAAATACTTGGGGCCTTTTCTTTTTGTTCCTCCCAGATTATGGCATTATTTTCCCCTGCCCACATTCAGTGATCACCATGACAGCAACAGGATGAGTTTTATTCTTGCCAAGACCTTTGAGCCCAACAACAAGCGTACACTGGGACCATTGTGTGGGAAAAGCCAATATAAACTCCTGTGTTTCATTGCAAGATGGCTGATTAGCTCTTAGGGGGGCCGTAAAGAATTTGGTGCCTTGGTTCCGGGCCTTCGGTCATAAGACAGTTGTTAAATTTGGGTGATGACAACTATTGCGTGCAGGCATCACATACGCTGGTATATAAAATTATGCTGTAATCGAGCACAAACTCCACACAAAAATTGTCACGCTCTCAGTTACCTTTTGTTGGGCCAATTGTGTTACCACATTTTTATTGGAGCTCTCAGTCGCCCCCGATCACTCTGCGCACCATAAAATGCTGGCAAGTGAATTGGGGCTACTATAATGGTGGCACAATACAGAAATAAACTACTTTTACTGCTGCAAACAAAGTGATGTGACCTGGAAAGGTTGTATTTTTTGCTGCGATAATGACTGTATTTTAGAGTCAAACCTCAGTGTGAACTCTAATTACTTGTCTGGGGCCACTGAGCTACATTGGTCTCAAGCACTTAGTAATGAAGTCCATATTGGGTCCATGTTTATCACATACAACATGAATGTCCTGATTGCTCAATCTCTGTACTCACTGTTTCAAGACTGTTTTCTGTTTGTTTACACGATAACATGGATCTGATATCTCTTGTTAGCATTGTTTCTATATCATGACAATAATGTTAGTCCAGGGTCATCAGTGAAACTGACCAATTGCATTGTCTGAACATTTAGTTAACATTAGCTGAGAGGTTAGCTAATGGTATTAACAACTATTACTAACCAACCAACATAGGTAACCTAAATGTGTTTAACAGCAAACCTAACTTATAAATTATAAATTAATAAAGAAACCACTTAAAATGCTGACCAATTGTTCCAAAAGAGAGTTTTAAACAAAGTTTGTTTTCTTTTTCTACCAAGTTCAGTGTTGATCCTGGACCAAAATTATTTTGATGATGCAGGAACAACACCAACATGGGGATATCAGGCACAGCCTGAAGCAGGACCCTGCTGTTTACACCCTCCTTTTTCGAGGGGCGGCGTATCAGAGAAACTAGCTTAAATCGATGAGGGAACTATAGGGAACTATACTGGCTTGCTCTCTAGACACTGAACGCATTGAGTGGCAGCACCACTGACAAATATTAGATAATAAGGGATACTTATTATGAATGATGCAAAGCAGCTCTAAAAAAACACTTTTTTTAAAGTACAGAACTGGAAATGAACACAATAGATCCTCTTCAAGTTAAAAAAAAAAGCACAAGATAGGGCTGTTCGATATAACGATATATATTGGAGTCGAGCTGCCCGAGATTCACAGAATTTACAGAAAATGTTAGATTTTTGTGATTTATATCGTTATCGGGACAATAGAATTCTTATGTCGGGATATGAGATTTTGGTCATATCGCACAGCCCTAGCACAAGAGCATATAATCAAGTGGATATTGTTTTTTTGTTGCCATTTTACAACCATTTACTGACCCATTTGAACTTATCCCAGCTTACAAATCCACTACACAAGGGACCAATAGTTCATCAAACTCGACCAAGTCTGAATAAAGTTAAGAGATATTTTTAAGAAAACGTCCTTTGACTTTCAAATTTTATATGATTTCATTATCCACACTCCGCAGAACTGGCTCCCAGTTAACTTAATCACTGTGACACCCATTTCTCATAAATATGCAAATACAATTCAGACGTGTTGAGCACTTCGGAGAGGAGAAAAAAAAGTGACTTCAGGCGAAGACTTGCTGAAGACCCCTCCTCAAATCACGAGTCCTCTAATCGCCTCACGTGCGGCGCTGTTCTTCAAAAACTGCGAAGTTTCGAGGTTCCCAGAGCAACATGTTGTGCCAAAACAAAGCATGCTTGCTTGTCAGAGTAAATTTAATCATACAAAATGGGAGCACTCTGTGCTGCTCTCATCACTGCCACTTCTTTTGAGTGGTTGTGTTTCCAATGTGGTTAGAACTGAAGCAGATATGTTGGTAAGGGGTGGGGCACAACAACAAAGACAGGAGACTTTTCCTGCAATTTCAATGAAAATATTATAAAAAAAAAACTGGTACAATGGAGGTCTGGTTATATACAGCAGCTTGATATATAGTTTTACACTCAGGTTCTTTGTATCCCTGTAGGCCAGTCGCTCACCAGTAAAACAGTCCTCTACAGACCAAAAGGCAAGCATGGGTTTGTGAGATGGTGGGGAAAAATAAAAGGAACGCAGGGCAGGAGAAAGGGATTTGTAGGGGTATTAAGGCACTGCACGCCTGCTGGCTTGTGCCTTATCCCACAGCACATTCCAGTGGCGCAGCGGGCAAAACTTTACAGTGCTCATCCTAAAAGCAACTTCAAGAGTTGGGTGTTCCATCGACAGCTACTATCGCCCTTGAAGGAGAGCCATCTCAATCCATTTTCTCTGAGCTGTCTTGTCTCACCTATTGCATTCCCGCTGATCTACTTAATCTCTGACAGGGAAGCAGAGCTTGCGGACTAACAGCTGGGAAATCTGTGCCCCCTACTGCCCTTGCACTCCTGCCTCCCACTCTTTCTCCCTCTCACCGCCCTACCAGGTTGGCTTGCTGATGGCTAATAAAAGAAGCGGCCCTTGACTGTGAACAGCTGGGATCCTGTGATCTAACTCGACAAGCGGCGTGCCGGGTTTTTTTCTCTGTGAGTGGAATAGTAAATACATAAGAACAGCGCGAGGACGAGGGCGATGAATTTAGGACATGGAGAGGGATTCGATAAATGGAAAAAAGAAAAAGAAAGGGAGCTTAAAAAAACGAGAGTAAAGTGGAAAAACAGATATACAAGCATCCACTGGTAGGAAGAGAGCTCAGTGGCTGTCTTGTCCCCAGCTTTTCATTGCCTAACCAGCTAATCAATAGCACAGAGAAACACTATTTCAGCTGGCTCGCTGAGCTCTCTGCACAGGAGAAATACCGCAAGTGCCAACTCAGTCTCCTTTTGTGGAGTTTCCTTTTTGTTCTCCACAGCATGTGACAGCAGTATTTCGTTAAATATATTTAGCTTATACTCAGGAAGTGATGTATCTTGTGAAGTGGGGAGTGTGCACCTACGCATAACCTGAATTGGACTTTAGAGAGAAGGGAGTGGGTGGGAGCAGCTGAAGTATGTCATTGATATTAACAAGAGAAAGCTCTATTGTTCATATAGGATGGACTGCAGCTTATCCAAAGATTTGGCACAAACAGAACAGCTATTTCAAAAGAATTAGATCATAAAAGGCAAATATATATAAAGACTCAAACTCAAATAACTGTCTCTGTTAAATCAAGTATAGCTAGATCAGCCTACGGCACGCTTGCACCCTTCTACACATCTAATTGGCAATCATATAGGTTATGCTATTTAAGCTACTTTACCCAGTCACTCTGCATATGCATACTGCTTTGCAACCCACCTTTTCCCCAGCTGCCCCCTTCATCCTCCATCTGATCTAACAGTGACATATCTGACAGCGCCCTGCTGCTACTCCCTCTGCATACATTGAAAGTTTCCCTTGTATGCGTGCAAAAGGTCGGGGAGGTCCCAGAACAGAGTCCTGCCGCCGAACATAAATGACTGGCTGATAAAAATAATCTTCTTTTGACTCTTAACTCTTAATAAAAGTGCACAGTGAATTCAAGAGGCGCTGGATTATTTTAGACACTCTTTTTATTGTTAGGTAGCGCTTTGATGCAGCTCGGGTAAAGAAGCTGCTGGGAATGGATGCGGTCCTCCCCTCTTGGCTGTTGGCATTCCAATCTCGAGAGAGACGTGAGAGTGGCACCTCTAAAACAAGGACTCCAGTCGGTGTGTTCAGTCGGGGGCTGTGATGTGAGGGAGGCTTTAAATGTTGGCAGACTTAAATAGCTGCTCATATGACCCATCATGCCTGACCTACGTACTCTTATCGCACTGCTGTTCCATAGATATCTTTTCTAATTTCACATGCCTCTGCGTGTGTGTGTGTGTGTGTGTGTGTGTGTGTGTGTGTGTGTGTGTGTGTGTGTGTGTGTGTGTGTGTGTGTGTGTGTGCATATGAGTATCTGTGCAGCAGGGAAGTTGGTGAGTATGAAAGACGATTCCAGATGCTCCCAGCTGGCTGTTGCCCAGTGAGGCTAATACACTTCTGCCTGCCTAATTAGAGCACACACTCACACAGGCATGCACAGTCGACCCCTCCTCACCACTCATGTCCCGCTGTTTCAATGGGTTTATGGTAGGAAGAACATATGCCCCCCCAGTGTTTTATACAGGACACAAATGCAGACAGCTAAACAAACAACCAGGGGCTTAATTACCTCATAAGTGAGGCCAGGGGTGAGGGCTGCTGTTGAGTCACAGTGGCATAAAGGCTGTGCAGTGTAACATGGGAAAATGTAAAGCTATGCTGTAAATGTAACTGGTGTGTGGATCTTGATAAAAGCGGTGGGAAAATATTTAGCAAAATATACATATATGTGATGGCAAGCAGTGTGGGAGTCTAACCAGCTCGTTCAGTACCTCAGCTGCTTTGTGCAAACACAAACTAACAGGACTCCATTTGACTCGTTGTAACGTGGGGGTGCAGCTCTGGCTTCTGAACCGGCCGCCACTCCATGTGTCCTGTCAAGTGTAACGTGTTTATTCAGGACGTGCACTCAACACGTGTCTAAATGTGTTTACCTTGTTGATCCTTTCTTTAGGCAACCAAACAACAGCCTTGCAAACAGCTCTGCTCTTTAGAAATTACAAAACATGATCTATCTGGTCTTGCGGACGGCCAAGGAATCACATTTTTCTCAGACCCTTGCTGGGCTCGAACTTTAGTGTCTTAGGTGACGAGCCTGTGACTGATGTCACCGCCACCGTCACTCACGCTCTGAGGGGGAAGCCATACAATTTGTGTCTGTGAAGAACAATGAATAGAAGAAACTTTGCGACTGTTTCACAAACTACCTTGTCACCGCGCTGTCACAACACAGGGTGTCAGACGTCTCCTACCAGCCTGTCAAAACTGGAATGTGGTTGGCAGTCTGACTTCTTCTTTCTTTTATGCAGACAAAAAGCGGCAATAAAGACTGCAATCATCAGGAAAAACTAGGTTTGGTGTGTATGCTTCTCTTCATTGTTGTAACCGCATCTCTTTTTTTGTGTTTCTAAGATTTTATTTGCAAAATAAAGAACCCTCCTTAATAATCAAGCTGTCCCGACGTACTAGAAAATGTCAAATTTGGCTCCTTAAACTCATTACATAAACGCCGAAATCAAACAGGAAGAGTTTGTGTATGAATTTGCAAGTCATGTCAGCCCACCAACCAAGGTCTAAAAGGGTAAACAAAAGCCTCAAAGCAACACACACTGAAGCAGCGCCAAATGGGAACAACTGAAGGAGGGGGAGATCGGTTTGGGGCACTGGAGCAACAGAGAAATAGATCCCAAGGTCGGTGTTCTAGTGGCCGGCTACAGATGAGGGAGGAGAGATGGCGTGGACAGATGTCAGCAGTGATAAGCGTCAGGCCTGACGGGCTACAGCTCAGCTATCAGTTACTACTCTGGGCTTGAGGTCGGGCCGATGCCAAAATGATGCCAACACCTCTCCGTGATGATCGGTGCCTCCGGAGGTTGTGCAAAATGGCTGCCGCCGTGCCAGTGCATTACTACGAGTCACTGGCTCTGCAGTTTTTTTTTTCTCTTCAAAGGAAGTGCCATCTGTGAGTGACAGCGGGGTCTAAGCCATTTATTTTGAATGCAGTAAACAAAGCTGCCATTTTTGCATTTTGGGGGTCTATATGCTTGGATATCACCGCGGGCGAAACTGTTCGCTGTCATGAGAGATATTAAACGCAGTGTGATGTATACCCTTCCTCTGTCTCAATTTATCTAGTCAAATCCGTGCTCCCTCACGAGCATCAGTCAAGCGGCAGGACAAAATAAATCCTCATTTTCGCATCTGAAAGCAGGCCGGACAAAAATCCAATACACAGGAGAGTGCTTGGTCTTGCTTTAAGCACAACAACTCCCGAGAAAAAAGAAGCGGGGCATTGGGAAATAAATCAATATCAGACCATTTACTATCATATTCTATGGTCATCGATGACCTGTCAAACCATTTATTTCAGAGTCTGGACTGCAAACCAAAATCATTTTCCAAAGAACTTTCTCTACATCCAAAACAAATAATGAATAACTCGCAAATCGATACCGTGTGCTTTATTGAGCTCACATGCTTGATTTGAGTCTGGCATCTGGCCCAATTGTTTTTCATTTGCCAGACATCCTCCTCTCTCCCGCCTTTATTCGGCTTTGTGCGGCGCTAAATAATAGCAAAAAGCCCTTGAATGATGCGTGCACGCAGCCATAGTAGGAGGACTATATATTTTTTGAGGATAGCAAAGCTCCCTTGCGTTCCGCCAGCTCCTCTGAGTCATATGTTTTAAGAGACACAATTTTAGCAGACTGATTTGACTGTTGAATTCACAGAGGCTCAACAGCGCGAAGCAAAAACATCCGCCACCCTTGATCAGTGCCTCTCAATAGGCCTCGGGTTTCTCAATGGAATCAGCGTTGGCAGTGCCACATCGATCCGGGTCGCACCCCGCTGTTATACTGAATGGGGCTGAATAAAATCATTGCAGACAGACTCGGAGCTCGCCAGGGCAGGGTCAACCGCTTTGACCCCCACTGGGAGGCCAGGCCCCGTCTTCCTGCAAAAAAACAAAAAACAGAAGAAAAAAAACTGCCTGCATCAGCAGGACGCTCACAGAAATCGCTGCAAGAGAGGTTCCGCTAAGAAGCTTTGACTGACAGGCAAGCTCGCATTTTGTGCAGTATTTGACAGGGATGCATAACCAGCTCTTTGAGGAGGTTTTCTTTCAGAGACGCGGTCCCAAGCCAAATCAGTTAGCATGTGGAACGTCGTGAAGGAAATGAAAGTTGTGAGAGAAGCGAATAAGAAAGGCAGCAGTCTTATTTTATTGGAGTGAGACTTTGAACCTCCTGGCTATTAAAGCAAAAAAAAGAGGAAAAAAGCTACATTTTTTTGCCTTCATCTCACCTAGGGGCAATCCCCGTCTGCCTAAGTATGAAAAAACAGCTGAAAAAACCCCCGTCTGGGGGGGGGGGGGTCACGGCCTCAGTGAGTGAACGAGTAAAGGATATCGATTACCAATAAATTCATTAAGAACTAACGGGAGGACTTTCTGTGAGACGCAACAATTTGTTTCTGTCAAAACAAGAGTTGAGCGGTGAGGCCGTCTTCACCAGGTCAGTTTACTGTTTTGTAAATAAGGCATTGATAATGTTTTAAAATCAGCTGCCCCTTGACTAACCCCCAAACCTGCCAGACAATTAGGCGAACAGACGTAAAACGTTCTAACACGCGGACACCACAGTGACTTCTTTGAGACAGTGGCCATTATTTCCCAAAACGAGCACTTGGTAACGGCGTCATATATCTGCTCCTCTTGCGTCGTGCATCTGTCACGCCTGATGTTAGCTGGCAGCCGACCAGCAGGGCTGTTTCCATTCTGTCTGCATTTAATGTTTAATATGAAATGAAGCTTTCAAGGTTGTGAAATCTGGCACACGGCGGTTAACTGTACTTATTTTATTCATTTTCTTAATTCACGCCTGCACCGGTGTCCGTTTAGGGACATCTTTTTTACATGAAAGCTCAAACTGTATTCGCTACCCACCCCTTTTTTTTTTTCTTTTTTACCTGCCTCCTAATCCCCCACCCCACTCGGGAAATCCTGTTTGCTGTATTTGAGATGCAGGGAATTAAACTTTCCCAGAACATCAATGATAAAACTGCCAAGTTTGTTGCCCCCTTTTGCACCCACTGTGACGCCTCTGCTCTTCAGGCCTTCGGAAAGGATGCGCCTGAAGATTGAGATACCGACTGAGGATGTTGACAACTGCCGTTATCGCAGCTCCGCTATTAATAAGATCGTCTGCTAGCTCGCGTCCCAAGGTTTGCCGCTCGGCGTTATCGTGCTCCGGGACAATCTAAAATGAAACAGTGCTGGAAATATGGTGCAGCTGTGATTGGGGGGGTGGGGGGTGCAAAAATAGGAAGAAATGTGATGGGCCATAGTGTCAGCGTGGTTAATCGAAAATAATGGCCGGCAATTTATAGTTGCCATTCCGAGCAGCGCTGGATGTACTGATGCAGGAGATCGAATTTTAATGTCTGCGTTCCATCACTTTATACAGGCTACTGATGTTCAGGGCCCCGGCCAAACAGTACATGAATGTTTTGACGGAGGTTATCATAGAAGCGGTTATAAACAGCACTGTGTGTTCAACCTGTAGTGTGTACATGTGTATGAGGGCACATGTTACAGAACGCTGGTAAACATCAGGATGATTTGACAGTCATCTGATTTCCACCGGCGGCTATTTTAATAAATATACACGAGGAGGAGGAGGAGGTAAGCTCGTGGGACATGCAAATGACATCCACCTGCGTTGTTGTTGAGGCCAGGGGAATTCTGAGACCCGCCTGTATTTTTCTTTATTTGAAACAAGTCAATCGAATCGCCGTCTCTTCGCTAGGTCCTCTAACTTACATAGATCCAGGGGAGAAAAATAAATAATTCCAGATGCTCGATAATCCTATAATAATTTGCTTTATAGCTGCTGGTCTTTGTGCCCCACAATAAACAGGTTAACCACAGAATTTGTTGGTGTTTTATCAGCAGATCAAACCAGCTTGATCGCCTTTCAACAGATACACTTTTTGTCGGTTTCAGGACTAAAGAAAAGTTTGCTTTTGATTTAGTTCATGCAAATACTACATTCAGTGCACATGCAAAGCTCATGCAAATGTTTGGAAACTGACATCACTCATTCCCCTAAAGTGGGGCTTCATTTAAATCCCCCCCCCCCTTTTTTTTTTTAGCTAAATGAGCCATCGCTTGCAATCTGCAACATTTGTGAAATTTATGTGTTTTTTATGTTAATTGCATCCCAAACAAAGCGCCATTAATCAATCTGTGCAGTCACATGTAGTGATGGATTGAGTCATGACTAACTTATTGATAAGCTGACCTCAGTTGGCTCTTAATGCACATAAATTGTGCCGTGAAGAAGAAAGGGGGTGGGGAGTGGTCTCCATTTCTTCAGTCTATGTTAGCTCGGCACAATCAGCACCTAACCAAGGCGTTACAGAGGCACCGGGAAAGGCCTTAAACAGGTTCTGTTGTGTTTGCTGAAGAGAGACCACGAGTGGCAATAGGTGATTTCCATGCCATTCAACAGCATGTGATCTGCTTTGTTTTGTATCATGTAAAAGAAAGCACAGCACATCTTGACTAACCAGGAAAGGGGCTCGCTCAGACTGGTATTTAAAAGGGCTTCTAAGCACTCCATTCAGATACAGAAATTACAGATCAGCTATGACTCATGCTCCTCGGTGTTAGTTTTTTTAAATTTTTTATTAAAGTCACTCATTAAGCTCAGACTGTATTGTCGGTTCCCTCGGCTTACAGCACAAACGCCAAATAACCCACCTATAGAGCACAAGAGGCAGAAATCAGCTGCATACAATTTTTCCTTTTACACTGATCGTTTTCAGCATTTCACTCCTGACGTCAGAGCCCTTAATGAAGACAGCGTAGCTCGCCGCCGCCGAGTTCTACACAGCCAGTCTAAAGATTTTATTCCACTGCTTCCACAGCTTGCCTTATTTCACTACGGCTTAATGAGAGTCGTTTGGAATAATAGGCTTCCATTGAACAGAGGCATCTGCATCCACACAGCTCTAAATGAGTGAGCTAATTTCCAAAGATAATCACCTCTCCTGCTGTGTTTTTATGCAGTGATGCTGTAGATTTTTAGCCCTGGATTTAATGAAGTCAAAAATTACCTCCAGTCCTCTGGTAAACGTCTACAGACGCTGAATGTGTCACTGAAATTTCTCTTTAAAATCGCGAAAGAAAGATGTGATTTTCCGCATAAAGCTGGCAGTTTATTCAAGGTCCCTATTCAGGAAAAAAAAGTAAACTCTAGAATAGGTTATTACATTTCTATGAGCAAAATACAACTTCTTTTGTAAGAGAGAGAGGGAGGGTATCCTTGATGTGAAGCCCCGCCCACCTCCTGTCCAAATTTTCTGTTTGCGAGGGGAAGCGAATCAGGAGGGGAGCTAAAACAGCTCATTTTAAACAGTAGATAAACTAAAGCACTGCACTAAGGCTCAATAATAATGAATTATGCAAAGGAAACTGTAGAAGACACCTGAAACTCCGCATAACAGGTACCAATAAGTAAAATGATCATTTGATGTTATGTGAAAATCTGCTTTAATTCGTGGCATCCATTAGGTTAACGCGTAATCATCAACATGTTTTTTTCTTTAAACGTAAGTCCGTCGTTTCACTGACTGCTTGAAATCGGCCGCAGAGAAATTTCGACTCGCCCGACTGAAACACTTCACGCTGCTACAGAGACATAAAAAGAACTACAAACACTTTTCACATGTTTCCCAGAGCAAACAAGTGAGATTTCTTCGCATGCCTCGGTAATGAAGTCCACCGGGATATTCGGAGATACAATTAAAGGATGAAGTGAGCTCTCTTTTCGCAGCCTATTCTGTCTCCCCACTTTATTCCTCCCTGCTCTCTTGTTTAGTCCCAGTGTGCGTGTGAGCATTGTCACTGATGACACAGAAGCTGTGGCGTCACGCAGTCACTGCAGATGGCAGATAAGAAAAAATAGGGTGTGTGTGTTTGGGGGGGTCAGGAAGGGAAGAATCGCTTACAAACGCTCGCAGGCCATTTCGACAGAGAGAAACCCCGGCTTGTCAGAACAAATAGGAAAGGTCACAAAGTGTGACAATTTAGTAATGTCTCATTCACTGCGCTACACTCTCTTTTATTTAACTTCTCGCTCTCATGTCAGCGAAGTTGCCTTTAAAAAAAAGAAAAAGTCGTGCCCTTTTATTTCTGTAAAGGTTGCGCTTACAGGCAGCCACAAGCAAGAGAGACTGAGCTGTTTATCACATTCGCGGCGCATTTATGCAGCCGGGGCTCCAGAGGAGCTGTCAGTAATTTGGCAACATTTACAGTACTTCTCCCCTCGCGGCGGAGTGGCCATCGCAAAAAAAAGAAAAGAAGAAGTTATAGAATATGAAAGAAACTGAAATGGAGGTTAATTCCTCGATGCAGTGTTATGCAGGCTGGGGATCCAAACAGAGGAACGAGGCAACAATATGGCCAGCAGCTAGCGCAGGACACCGTCCTCGCAGCTTTGCGCTTAGCTTATCACAATAGATTTCCAAATAGCGGCGGAGGGTGGGAAGATGGGGAGAGAGAGCAGCAGGGGAGGGGAAGAAGCAGCTGCATTGTATATGTGTCTTTATGGCTACTAAATGAACCCTTCTATAGACTGTGACACAAACAAACCAGTACTGAAGAGCACACAAACACACACACTTATTGGGCTGTCACAGGAATGACAATCAGCTGTGACAAAAGGAGGCGATGGCCAGCATCAAAAGCTAAATCGGCATCCGGCTGCACATTTAACTGACACCCTTTCTCCCTTTGTGCAGACCTGAGGTGAGCATCTAAACTGGGTAATACTTATAGTTAGTAAGTCTGAATCTAGGTTTCAGCGACAATCATGGCGGTAAGGTTTAGATTCTTTTATCTGGAGTAGCTTTCACACTAATGCACACTTGCATTCTTGGCCAGTTTTTGCGGTGGCGGGACACTTGTCCTGCGGAGGGAGGCTGCAGCTGGCAGCCATCACGCAGAGCCTTTGTCATGGGGGTGTTTGGGCTGCACCAACATTTAGGTGGGTGGTACGTGTAAAAGCAACGTTTATATGAATGCCAGCTTAAATCCCAGAGTACGCTGTTATAGCATCTGCAATCTGGGCAACTTGATCTCAGGCTTATTTGGTGCTTTGGGTGATATATGAGTGCCATGTTATTTTAAACTTTAAGAGAAAAGAGGAAAAAGATATATACATGAGCATTCCAACTCCTATTTAACAACGTTCCCTTAATTCTGAGTTCTGACGGTTTTATTTTGTGATTTTGTGGGTCAGCACCCATCTGACTCGATAAAGAGCGTGCCAGCTCTTTAACTCTTCTTTTCTCAGCATTAAGGAAGAATGAAAGGCGATAGATGGTGTCCAGTTACAGTGATGCTGAACCTCTCTTGGAATGTTTCTTTAGGGTAGCCCGACAGGAGAACGCATGCAAGGACAAGGTAGCGGTAGGTAGAGGATTAAGCGTGGCAGCTACAGTTACAGTGCCCGACACCTGACACAGACTCCCCCGAACAGCATGAGAAATTCAGTGGAAAATAAGTTATATTAGAGGTCACAGGATCTGTAGCTGACTGTACTATGTAGTTTCTGTGAATTCAATGGACTGATGATGGTATAAAGGTTTGCACCTGTGAGATTTGTACGCAGTGTGAGGTGTGTCCCTGAAAATATAACGTTAAGGCAATGAATGAAACTGAAAAATGTGGATAATGTGGCGCTTTAAAGCTACAGTATGTAAAACTACTGTAGGTTATGTAACAGAAAAAATGATAAATATACATTACATACATATTTGTGTGTAATTACATATTCGAACAAACTGAAGAATTCTCATGAACTTAGAATGAATCCATTAAACATACATAGGAGCAGGCACCGGTTTGTGTAAGCCGCCATGTTCCCCTGCCATCTTGAATGCAGTCGCCGAGAGGGACATCGCTGTTCTGCCTAGTCGTGTTTTATGTCCCACACACGTAGTAGGCTAAAGGTGAAGGAGAAGAGAACTCGTAGGCGTTCTCATGCCTCGGAGGCAAATTTTAATCCGTGCCTGCACCTTCAGATTTAAAAAATGAAGGACCAAACCAATGTTTTCATAGGTACGATTTCATCTGTGAATAGGTCACACAGAAGTGAAAATGCAAAGGAAAGAGACACACGACGGGCGTTGGGATAAAACAAGGATAATTACAGGTACAGTACCCTTTTCCAGATGGAAGGAGCTGCAGAGGGCGAAGGATTTTAAACGCGACACTGAAGTTATCTGCTTTCCGATCGAACGGTAATTCAACCTAACACCTGGACACGTGGGGTTTGAAAAAAAAAAAAAAAATTCAAACTTTTTAAACATGTTTGTCCTGCAGCAGCCACCATAGCTCGAATGATGCACTTGAATCTGGTGGTAAGAAAACTGCATGCAATCTGCAATCTACTGACATCTAGTGGTGAGATGTTGCACATCGCAGCTTTAAGTGTGGCAGCTTGGCCCTGGTGAATCTGATGAATAAACAACGTTTACAAGACACACAGCACTAGCATGATATCATCCACTGGCTGGTGAAGTCCTTGAAGCCTTGATCTTGGTGTTTTGAAACTGAACGTGACAAACGAGGGATGGTTCCACCCGAGAAACTGAGGACACACTGTGCATCAATCAATCGCAACATATACTGTAAAGCACTGTTTAATGTTTTTTGTCTCGACTGAGACCATGAACTTGTCGAAACGTGTCGAGATCACAGGGCAAAGGGTCATTTTCCCCTCAGATTTCTATAGAAGCAGAAACCTTGTTGCAACCAGAGCAGTCACCCCCTGCTGGCTTGAAGTACAAATGCAGTTTTAAAGCACTTCCACATAAGCTTCGCTTCTTAGAACAGAAAGCTACAGTATGTCTCATCAAGATGAAGATACATGGATATCTTGGTGACTTCACCGGGCTCGGTATGCCTAGCTTATTTATGCTATCTAGCACTCTTAAACCATTTCAAACATCTTAAGCCATTCCACATGAACTCCATTTAAGAGTAACCTAAGTCTGCTAAACAGCTCTGTCTAAAACTGTCTTTCTATGTTTAACTGTTGCCATCTCATCTCCCAGTAGATTTGTATATGTACAACACCAAATACAGTTAATTGCCCAAAGTGTTCACACGAATGTGGCAGCCTGGAAGATACCGACTCCTCGTTCGCTGTTTTTTATACTAGCGCCATGTCGGGTCCTAATGTTTAGATGCTCAGTGTAGATGAATGGTACACTTGAGAAACATGCAAATGGAAATAAACGAATAAACAAATTTAAGTATTACTTTATACATCCCTGGTAGCCAAGGGAATTTTCACTATAAATACATTGGCGGGGTCATGTGTGGCATAGTTTTCTAGCCTGACTAAATATAAACAAGGCCTGTCTGCACAGTGTTATCTATAACAGTGTGATGCAACTCTCCGAAACCCCTCTGAAATAGTTCCTAAAATATACATGAAAAGGGAAGGGAAAGATATACCCATTCTTTTGTGTCGGCTGTTTGAAGACCCAGCTACAACCTTGATCTGTCATCCCTAAAATATCACAATGAGGTACGAAATAAAGGATGGAAGGGTGGGGGGAAGACAAAAAAGACTCATGCGCCGAATTAAGTTGTCAGCATTGCTAGCACCGTCGAAGCGCATCTGTTTAACCAACATTGTTATTCTAGTATAATGGCGGGGATCAGAAGAAGAAAAAACAAAATTTCCTTTGGGTCTTGGCAGGTTTGAAATAGGCAGGACAAGGAAACACTGCAGCTCACGTTAATGCCTAATACTCACTCACATTAATGTCTAATACGCACTCGTTTCTTTCCCACACAGAGCTCTGTATTCCCCCTGGGCTACCATTTGCTTTGCAAAATGCATGCATGAAATTCTTGAGACCAGGCTCCCCGTGAGAGTCTAAATAATAGATTACCAACACAGCATCCAGCCTGAGCTATAACTTCAGCCCCAACTGTCTGGCCTCATTAGTGAGGGGGGTGTAAAAGATAGCCAGCTGCTAGCCCAGGTGACGGCCCACAGCTCTGGCCTTTGGCTGCAGCGGCCCACCCTAAAGAGAATATACGGCGTCTCGCTCTTTGCAATTCATCTTGTAATCCGCCTTAAAGCTGCTAAGCTTCCGCTGAAGGCAAATGAATGGTGACCAATGGCAAGAAAGAGGAAGACGAAGAAAGAGGAGAGAGGAAGTTTGAGTGAGAAGCGCAGACAGGGAGGGAAAAAAGAAGAAGAAGGAGAAAATGTGTCCGATTCAACTGTGAGGAATCAAAGGTGGTTGGTTTGGGCTGTCTGGGCAGAACCAGAGGTGACCTAAGCCATTTTCATCCACTGATTGCCCCCCCCCCCCCCCTTTTTTCTCCCTCCTTCTGCACCTCCCTCCATCTTTTTTGCTCTCTCTTCTTTCTCCTCTGTAGCTCTGTCTCTCTCGCCCTCTCTCTCCATGTCCGCTTCCAAATGGCAGTCATTATACCAGACATGAAAAGTCATTTTAGTTCCGCCTGGCTTCTTCAAAGCAGCTAGCTATAATTGCACAGTGAGTAGAGAGAGAGAATGCCGGGGTTACACAGAATTTAAACGCTCGCTCGTAACCTTGCAGCGATGCAGGAATTTGAATTCCGATTTAAAACGAGAGACGTAAATGATTAATAATAAAGGAGACATATTCCCACAGCGTTGACGCCAGTACGTCCACATGTGCAGGACTTTTTTTCTACTCTATTTCCCACCTTCCGCGTGAGATTTCTATACGTCTTCCGAGACCTCTCCGCGGGTGCACTGGATTCCACTAAAACACGCGTCACTTCAAGAATTATGGCACAAATCGGGGAAACATTTCCAAATGATGAAAAATCCATCTCCTATTAAATGCATTCCTCATTCGTGAAATTGCTATGTGGCAATGTCACTGAACTTTTTAATGGAACCCTCTGCTCCTTGCCAATTCCGGTCGGAGTCCGGGAAATGCAAATGGGCGACAAATTCAAATCTTTACACCCTTTGTTCCGAAACTTCATTTAAGATAAAAGACATTTTTATTTGTGGTTTAATGTATGCAAATATTTTTTTCTGTAGCACTGCTGTTGCAATAAATCCTGCACGTTGAGTCTATTCTTAGGTTTCGCTCTACCATCTACATTCATACGCGCATGTGTGTGTGTGTGTGTGTGTGTGTGTGTGTGTGTGTGTGTGTGTGTGTGTGTGTGTGCATATATAGACACACTGGGCGTCTGGGTGAGCACAGAAGTGCTTGTGTGTGTTACAATCTCAGGCCTGAAACAGTTTACAGCCCCTGAGGGTCATATATACGTAGCTCTTTACCAGTTTACGAGCTAGCCACCAGTCTGAGCTGAGCACCCCCTCCCTTGCACTTATCTCTTGCACCCTTATATTTGGCACAGCAGGTAGCGTAATTGTTCCTGGAAAGAGCCTATCAGCCAAAGCCTTCCATTTTTGACTTTTCGTCTCAAAGACCTTTATCACAACACCCCATTTTTGCCCGGCTGCTGGCTCTAACCACAGAGTGCCTCTGAACAAAAGTGTCTCCGCTAAGTCGTTCCCTTTTGATGGAGAACGACAGGGTGAGCGAGCAGGGAGGTGAGTAGACAGAGAATACAGACTGGGAAATATGTCTTCTGTACAAGACCAGCAGCCCACCCCCACCCCAGCCCCCCCCCCCCCCCCCCCCCAATCCACCAAACGTAACGTGGCTCTCTCGCGCGCGAGCAGAAACAAATTCTGAAACTGTCATACTTTAATTGAAATTCCATCACTTGTGTGGCTGCTATTGTGGAATAATTTGATAAAGCTGTGTGACATGAATGCACACAGGCCGCCCGCCACTTCCATTTCTTCCTCAAGCTTTTATTTCCTCATTCTGCCGGTTATTCAAATGAACCTCGCTGGATTCTGCTCTCAGCCTTCCCCAAAAATTAAGATAAGAGGAAATGAGACAATAGGAAGGGCATAAAAAGAAATGATGTTTTGGGTTGCAGTACAATCAAAATGAATCCCTTAAAAAAAAAATAGCACCAGGCTACCGTTTCATACTCCATCGCCTTCTTTCATGCAGCATTTGAAGCCAGAATTATCATGTTTCACTAGCACTCTTCAGCTTTCTTCTAAGTAGCCGCAGCTTTCCCAAAGTGTGGATAGTGACAGACTCTTAGTTGCTAGATGGGGGGGGGGGGGGGGGCTGATCCAAAATGGAGGTCAAGGGCAAAATTATAATACTCTGCCAGTGCTGCTGACCCCGATCCAAATCCATACCCGCATACTTCCACCCCATGTACGTCCTCACAACTGGCTACAGGCGTTTGGCATCCATCATATCTCCTGAAACACAATCTCCAAGCAAAGGACAGCTGCAACAGAAAAGCACTCCTCCGTGTTTCTGTCACTTCGATAGTTCCCCTGTATGTAAAGGCTGGAGGCAGAGCCTCAAGGCGAAGCACTCCAAGCTGTTAGAAATGACACTGAGCGTTCCGCTTTTAACGCTTACAAGTGCATTTTACAAAGGGAGATGAAATCGCCATGAAAGAATGGGGAAGGAAGGCAGAAGAACTTTTCTTTCTAAAATTACACCTCATTTCAATGAGGCTAATTTGAAGCAGGGAGAACACGGAAACAAAACAAGACAAGGCATTTAAATCAGTCGCAGAATTGGAGAATGGGCGCAAACGGGGAAAGAACAAGCTCAGCTTCTCCCTCCATCCCCTCCGCTGCCAAAAATATTTACGCCTCAGCTTTCTGCCCTGACAGGGTGATGGACAGTAGAGGTGATTTTGCTTGGGCGTGAAAATAGGCTTCTTATTATTCCAACCCAATGGCAACTTGAATATCAATAAAAACTGCTAGCGTTCCCCTATGTGTAAAACCAATGCCCCGTAGCGGTGGTTTTTATCAAGCAACCCACCCTTGACGCTAGTTATGCAGTACTAGAGGTTACGGGAGGAAATGCTTGCCAAGTAAATAAGTGAGTGAAGCGATTGAATAGAGAGGAAAAACATCGCGGGACCACAGCCAAAGTGAACCAAGGGTAAAGTCATGATCACTTCATTATGCCGCGGTGCAGCTCAGTGTTGTGCGAAATCAAACTGCTTTCTCATTTGTCACAATGCATCAGGCTGGCCTCTGTGAGGTGGGGGTTCTGTAGTCGAAAGAGGACCCCGAAGCACAGCCGCACACGCCAGATTAGCAGGAAGAAACTTTTAAGTGTGCCATATACAAAATGCACGTGCGAAGTACGGCGTGAGCTTCGTGGACGTGAACCTTCGTGGAAGCGTTTTCCCTCCAGAGCCCATCAAACTTCTCTCTCGCATCCACCAGCCACCCACCCTGCCAGCTAGCCTGCCTGCCAGTCAGTGGGTAGCTGTTAAGGGCCATTGTTGGCACAAAACAAGCTAGAATACACCCACTGGATTACAGGGGGCAGGCAGCGAGGGGGGGTGATTGCTAACAGACATATTGGCACTCCATCTCACCCAGTTCCAACACCATGGCGCCTGATAATTGCGGCCTCTGTGTTTACGTATCCATTTTTGTAATGTAAGTGTTGATTTCTCATTCCACACTTGTAATAGGGGCCCTGGCCTTGGAATTCCTCAAGTAGAGCTCTCTCTCTTTCACACACAGAGGCGCATGTAAAAGCACACACGTAGTACAAAAAAAAGTTTTTCCTGACATTTCTTTCTTTTCTTATTTTAAAGTCTTGAAAAAAACAAAATAAAGCAGTGAGTCAGAGCTACTTATCCGTGCTGAGACAATGGGAGTGTGCGGAGCAGGCACACTTGTTTTTAACCGGCCTCGGCTGTGTGCCAGTTACGGATGGTGGATAAGGAGATATTTAAAGCTCCCGCAGTCCTTCCAGACATCTCTGTTACACCGAAGGCCCTGCTGTCAATTAGCTTTTATCGGCGAGCTTAACATTTAACCAACCAGTGGCGCGGCAATCAAATCGCACAGCTAAGCGAATGCGCACTGAAAAAGGAGCAGAAATAATAGAAGCGTCTGAAAGATCTCGAGTTCCCTTAAAACATGAAGTTTTCAAAACACCCGCTTTTCCCTCCAGCCACTGTCAAAAATGTAGGATGTGATTTCAGAGTGTGCTTCAGGCACAGAAACTGAAGAAAAAAGGAGCAGATCGGCAGGCACGCTAAAGATGGCCCAAGCCCCTTGTAGGCACTTTCCAACCCCTGATCATTTTTCAATTTAGCAGCTTGAATGCCACAAACTCTTTGCATCCTTTGCGCGTGCACGTTCACACAAACACGTTCGTGTTTTCACAGGTTCAGACTTTGCTCACCAGCTGCATATCGTCTGGGAGGCTTTAGAACAGCAGAAGGTGAAGGATGAGGGGTTGGAGTGCAGATGGCCGCGTCGGTGCCACTTTTCGATGACTGAGACTCTTTTCTCCCTTCAGCGACTTTGGGAGGCAGCACTTAAAACGCAACGCCGCCTCGGCGCGTGTCCATTTTGCCTCCCTCTTTCGAGTGCTGCTGAAAGTGGAACTCGAATGTGTGGTGACAGCATTAATTGTGCTGTGTCAAAATCGGGCTAATTGTTTGAGCCTGGAACAGTCGAACGTGAAGGTACAGTGCAGAGATGCTGGGCGTGCTCTTCCCAGAGTGCTCACTGTGCGATGAAAACGCCTGAGCAAACACCCACATTCACTCTGATTTGAATGTTTAAATACACACACACACACACACACACACCATACTGGCCTTTCAAATCACCTCACTAGCCGACTCTGCCTTCGATCCCTGCCTTTTCATTTACCCAGACAGCAACACCACAACACATCTTGTCACTCTTTCATCCATTTTTTTTACACTGTAATCCCACCTAACGTGAATTGCTGATTATGTAGTTATACACATATTAATTTCCATCAAGCTGATAAACTATCATTTCATCCTTGGGGACATTTGTTACATTTCTAACACTGGTTGCTATACCTTGCATAAAGTTTTTCTTTTTTTTTTTTTCAAGCAAAAGAGGAGGGATCTCTAATCATGGCTTGTAGCCCCTCTCTGCTGCATTCTCCTCAGTGGCTGGAGAGAATGAGTCCCCTAGTGGCCCAACTGGCACACTGAGCACAGGTGGCATGTACTCCTGGAAATAAAGGCTCGCTTTCACCTGACTGACAGACAAGTGCTGCTTTTATTATTCTAATTTTTTAAAAGCAGTTAACTGTAACGCCTCCTCGTCAATAAACACTAGAAAAATGTTCTAAAAAAAGACAGGTAAGATGAGGGACCTCTGGAGAGTTTTTAGAATGCACTTTGAAAATTCCTCGCACTCCACTCGCTGCCTACAAAGGCAGGATGCACTAATACGAACCGTATACTCACGACAGCCACTCGGCTTATAAAGAGGGCTTAAAATAACGTGTTTTTTTAGGATAACACAGCGCAGAAAAAAATAGTTACCAGTTTATTTTAAAATAAATAAAAAAATAATGTAAAAAGCAAACGTAAATATTATAAATACATTAAGTGCGTGCGGATAATCTACTGAACACCTCAACGCAAACCCCACGTCATGACCAAAATATAGCACAGACAAATTTGCTCACGTGCAGGTGCATTTTAAGGTTTTTGTTTTTTAAATCAGCCAGTCAAAGGAAGCTATTTCGTGTCATTCCGCGCGAATTTCTTACTGTAATGTGGCCCTGAAAGCAACATCGCGTCGCGCGAGTTCACAAAAACTACAAGTTGGACACACGAACACGGCAGCGCGAGGACAGAAAAGCCCGTCCACATACGTGTAACGGCCCCCGCTAATGTTTGAACCAACTTCGCGAGCCTGTGCGCGCACCTCAAATCACTGCGGCAGCCACTTCACTTCCCACCGTCACAACCTCCAAACTCCCAGGCTCGTCAAACATCTCTTACCTTATCACCATTTTGCAGTCACTCTCAAACTCAGTCTGTCCTTTATTTTTTTCTGCGTAAAGGGAAGTCGAGTTTCTTTTTCTTCTTTCTGTTTTACATCCACTAAATGGCAGGCGAGTCCCGGGGAAAATACCGTGGAAGAAAGAAATCCGTCCTCAGGTCCTTCTTCTTTCTTTCTTTCTTTCCTTCTTCTTTCCTCCCCCGTCTGTTCGTTCTTATTTCGCGTCTTTCCTTGAGATGTCCGTCACCGGTGATTGGGGGGGGAGAGATGGGGGTGAAAAAAAAAAACACGCACGTGGGGCGTGTATAATATATTCTCTGGTTTGGGTCTGTCTCTGTTGTGCTCGTTAGATCTTCATTGAATTGAACGTGGCGAGACTGTGGTTGTGTTTGGAGAGCGCGGTGTGCCTGGGACACACTGCTCTCTCTCTCTCTCTCTCTCCCCTCACTCATCCGCCTCGGTAGGTCTGTCTGAGTCTCTCTCTCTCTCTCTCTCTCTCTCTCTCTCTCTTCACCGAGACCTGAGCACGAACTTGGTGTGTGCGTTTGTGTGTTTTTGCGTGTGTGAAAGGGTGGGTGGGTTGGGGGGAGAGGTGACGTCACTCAGCGAGGTCCCACTCTGCCAGCTCTCCTGGATCAACTTTCCTTCCCAAGTCCACTGCAGGAATGTCCATTTGGACATGGCTATTTTAGAGGAAGATTGGTGTGAAAGGGAAGAGCCAGAGTGGGTGTGAGTGTTTAGATTTGACCTGGTAATTATTTTCAGATGCTAAATCAAGACAACCTCTTTAGCTCCCATGTGTCTCTGTATGTCAGTTATTTTAGAGTTGTAAATGTGTTGTAAAGATTTCCCCCCCTTTTTAAGTCATTTTGAATCAGATTCCAACACGATGTCTATCAGCAACAGACTGTTTAATACAAATAAAAAGATGTGTCTATGCTGCACATATTTAGAGAGAATCCACAGAAATGAGGTGTGAGGTCAAAAGGGGGAATTGAATGGCTTTGGTTGTCAAGGAGGCAGTACATTACAAACAAGTAGAAATCAGTGCAGTTGGTCAGGAACATCTCCCTCTAACCATCATCAGTCAGGATAGTTCATTGCTTCATCTACAAATCAAAGTTAAGACTCTATAATGCCCTCATATCAGACTCCGCCCCCCCAAAAGTAAGTATGTTTCTTTTTGTGGGTCCAAGCCTATTAAAACTGAACTTAGCTTAAATAGGCTTGTGAGCACGGGACATGGTAGAAGTAGAGAAACGTTTTTCTCGGGTCCTACCTACTTCCTGTCACCATTACTTATTTCATCTGTAGTTGCATAAAGTCACAGAATGCCACTCACTTTCTATGATCTCTGGTTACAGCATTGCTCTAAAGGACTTCCATTGTGGATGTAGTTTCATGGTGGAATGTATGCTACCATCCAGACATGTTTGTTTTCAGGGAAGGTCTTGCTTATTTTAAGCAAGCCTATGTTAAACCACAACAGTGTGGTAAAGGTCTGGTAACTGAAAGGGGCCTGTCTGCAGTCCAGACCTGACACTCGTTGAAAGCTAGTCTGATTATAAAACCAAAACAATACAACAAATGAGGAACTGATGGAAAGAAACACCGCAATGAAAAGAGACAATCTAACGAGCATCTGGATAAAATGCCAGCCACTCCACTGAACTGAAGTTAGTGCTCTAACACACAAAAATGTCCACAAACATGCTTATTTATTCATGACATTTTCGCAGTTACTTATTGTCAGTAATTGACCTGCAGTCTTCCCAAATCTGGACAGCTGCTGGCTAAACAACAACAGCCTATTATAAGCTAACACTATGATGGCATAGTGCTAGCTTGAGTGTCCTAAAAAGCACACTTTACCTCTGACAAAAAAAAAAAAAAATTACAATCTTACATCGTATGACTTTATTCACTACATGTTTGACTCTATCATTGCTAGATCCAACCTCAGAGAAAGTTTTACTAATTCTAGCTAACATAGACTAACAGCAGCTAACACTGGCTAACAACCGCTAACGGAGGCTAAGAGCAGCACTTATCGACAGAAAAGTTCAGAATATCCTCAACAACTCACATCAGCATCTGAAGTTAGCTTCACTGACTCATCAATTCGTAGAAAACTCCTTCCACAAAGTTTTACAGCCACCTCCAGAGTAAATAGAGTTGGACAGATTGACAGCTGAGGTAACAGCGGACTGACACCTTACACTCACTACAGATGAAAAAAGAGTCTTTGGGGTGATTCAAGGGGTAAAAATATAAAATACTGAAAAATATATAATTGGCACATATCTGCTTTTTTTTTTTTTTTTTTTACTGATTTATTACTAAATGTTAAGATTATTCAAATATGCTACAACATAGTGTGTAGAAAATTGCTCAGAAACACTGGCTGGTCATGGCTGTTATGAGGTATAGTCTAGATTTAATGTTTTTGATATCTCTTGGCTGACTAAAATATATTAGCGCTACACCTTAGATGTACTTCTTTTGCAGGGGTAAAAAAACAGAATTCAGTTGCAATCTACTGACAGCTAGTGGTGAGATTTTATACACTGTACCTTTAATTTCAGCTATGGGTTACCAGTAAAGAGGTAGTCTCCAAAATGATCAGTTTCTGTGCTAATACTTGTATAGATGCTGTATTATGTAAGCAAGACAAGATGAATCTGTTACAAAGTGCAGTACCTGAGTAGTAGTTATAGCTTTTATAGCTAGTAAATGCAGCTGCCAAGCCAAGAATAAAAACAATACCACAAAATAATCAATCTTAAATACGAGTTGTACTGTACTTGTGTTTGTTACTTGATTATAGATGGTTGCTTTTCCCCACAGTGGACAAACAGAGATGTAGCATTACCTACATTTCCTGACTTTGGTTTGGTTCATAATAAATATCATTGTGTACAGTAAGGTGCCTCTAAACCCTCCTGAGAGACACAGATCCCTGTAGGGATCTTATATTGATTCTTTTGTCAAACTGAACCTAAAGTGCATGCATGCAAGCATTGCTTCTTCATGTAGGAAAACTGCCTTTACATATGCAGGAACTAAACCAATGCCAGCCTGTTGATCAGGAACCTCCAAGTCTAAGAATTCCTAGATGTGGTTCATGCATGTCTATGTCACCGCCTAGGCATAATGTCACACAACAAGGGGATAATATTGCTCTTTATAACACAGTGAAGTGAATGGACCTCTGATGTAGGGCTACAGAAAATAACAGCAATGGCCTGGGGAGACAGATGACTAAGACCAATAGTGTTTTCGGAAAAGTTGCCTCTATGGCAGCAAGCCAAAACCTCTGATGAACAACCTGGCCCTGCAGACACGTAGATCTAGCATCCAACAATAGTACACTGAGAGACAGAGAGACAGACTACTGCAGTCAGCAGATCTGTTTTCTTACCTGCACTCAGCCACGTCATGTATCTGATTGAGTAACCGTGATGGTGATTTACACCTGCAAATTATACCCAGCTTCATTTTGTAAGGGCAGAATTAGATTCAGTCTATGCATGTAGAAAAAGAAAGTGTTGGTTTTCTGACAATGAACCATGGAGCAACTTGATGAAATTACTGTAAGGTGAACTATTGGCCTCAACTGCTGGCTATGAGAAAGTATTGTGGGAGTGAGACTGTTATGTCTCAAGGCACAATGCACTGTAGATCACAAATGTGTGGATATCACGACAACACTTTCTTGGATTGTTTGGAATATTATTCTTATGTAAAAGGAGTAGAGGTTGGAAAGCTAATTTGGTTGTAACAATGAGGTGCCAGATTCCAAACATTTAAAGATTCAATTTCATTCATAAAACTCAATTTGCTTTAATAAAACAATTTTGTTGACATTCACCCTTGATGTATGACTGCAAGAGATTTTGTTTTTTCAAATCTCTCAACAATATTGTTGATCTTTGAATATAATTGCGTGGCACTAGATATTAGATTTACAGTTCTGCTCTGCTTCTAACCTTGTTCTTTTATATTCTTGGCACCATCTATAGCAGTAATACAGCAGCACTTGTTGATAAATGGGGGCAAGGGTAGGATTTATCAAGAGGCTGCCTTGCTCCCCTATCGTGGCTGAACTTTGTTGCCCAACAAGACACGGTAGTCTATAAACCAACTGTCCTTCAATAAGAAGGATCCAAGAGAGACCTGGGAAAATAGATTACCACCTGCTGCAGGTTTACCTACCAGCACTGACAGGAAAAGGACAATTTTAAAGACTCTAGCAAGGGAAAATTTCTTTGTTGTAGGACAGTGATAATGCATTAGTGTTACATGCGTCAGTAGTGTTTGAAATCCTGCAGTGGACATATTTACATTTATATGTGCGTGGGGTCATGCAAAGTGAAGCACTGATTGACATTTACTATGTAAATACAATGCAAATGCTAGTAACGATGCTAAAGGTTATCCTGTATCAATATGCATTCACTTTAGATGAATAATGTAAATAAACCCTTTGATGTATGTGCTTCCCTGTGTACGTACCCACACAGTAAATCTTTGGGGATGATTCTGACTTTAGAAAACTAATTAACATTAAATATTCTCAATACTTTGAAATTCAGTGGAACTGCTTTTTTCTTTTTCAGTAGACAAAAATCAGCAGTTGACTGTTGAATCATTTGAATGCCATATTCAATTATAAGCAAAGTCAGCGCTGTGGATATTTAAATAATGTGCTACGCAAGCTATCTGAATTCTGGTTGAATATGTTGGCAGCTATTGCAGGTACTGGCATGATATTTTACACAAACATTAGGCAAATGTCATTCTTCTTCTAGTTTTGCCGACAGGTCAAAATTGTTCACATGTCCTGTCAAATATCTCAAAACTAGCATAACTATTGGCACCAGTTGGTTTATAGAACGACTCGTAATAACTTCGGACATATCCTATGACTTTTCAGTCTTATACTGCTTTAAAGTTGAAACAGCTTCAGATTTTAAACAGATACTTACATCTGTTAGTTTTCAGTTTTCAGTTTTATATGTCATATGCAAGTTAGCACAGGGTCAACATTGCAATGAAATGTGTTTGATGAGCAGCAGTAAGAGAAAATATAATAAAATATAATAAAATAAAATAATAAAAAAATAATAAAAAAAATAGAAAAATAGTAAGGAGCAAAATATTAGAGAGACATGGTAAAAGAGAAAAGATGACTAAATATATATGTATCTATAAATATAAATATATGTACACTAGTGATTAAATAAGAAAATCTTGAAAAGTTATGTCGCATGTTAGCATTTAGCCCCTATATGCTTCACTAGTATCGTAACTGTAGAGTTATTCTTTGTTAAAAGTACCGCAAGTCCCATTTAGCAGTGCAGCATCTTAGCCTTTCACAGCTCCTTTGTGCCATGGTGCTTGAGTTGGTGGATCATTTCTGCTTAAGTTAAACCTTTTCCCTCTGCAGGGTCGTCAGCAGTGTCCTTGTGGACAGTTTAAGCTACTGTACAAAGCAGATTAATTCATTAGATGATTTTTTGTACTGGGTGCATTGTTTAGTTCTTTGGGATCACACCTTAAAGTCACATTTATGTGTTGTGTTTCAGCTTTGAACCAGCTTGATGAGTGGTTCTATAAGTTGTGGGGAGAGAAACAAAGAACCTTTATTTTGCTTAAAGAGGTTCTGAGTAATGTTTGTCAGATGAATTTGAAAAAAGGCTACTGTTGACACACATTATCATTGCTCAACAGGTTTGGGTCAATTCGAGTGCAACTCAATCCAATAACTGTTAAATCAGTAACACTTCAGTTAGTGTTTTGATTGCAGATAATTTGCAGAGTAACTCTGATTATACAGACTATTTATAATTCAGCAACCACATTTAATGCTAGATTTAAAAAATCAACAACAACCAAAAAAAACCCCAATATCTTTCACTGTCAATCTTCTCATACCCCGAGGTTCAGGCCTTCTCACCCTTGACAAGTTGCTGGCACTTTACAAATGACTGTCTGTCAAATCATTACTCTGGTTTCTGTGACCAAAGACAGCACCATGTATAATGCTGCAGAGAAGAGAGGCAACTTATCTGAATCAAAAACAAGGAGTGTTGTTTTCAGCTCCTCTCGCCCAGGAGTTGATACATTTATAGCCCCTACCTCCCCCCACAGTCCCGATCAAGTAAACCAGTCATCGTAAAATTAATTTCCCCATCAAGCGAGACTCGCGCTCTTTGGGATAACAATCTATCTTAAGCGGATAAATCTAATCCAATGTGTTGAGACGGATGGAGATTGACTTATTTATGGCCGCTGCCCATGCAGTTGAGAAAGAGAGGAAGGAGGGTGGTGGGTGGAGGGGGCTAAGTGCAACAAATGCCAAGGTGATACTGCACATATCTCCAAGGCACGAAAAATGTAAACCAACACCCAACTCTAGTCCTTGGCCGAGACATCTAATACTTCTCTCCTTCTTGGAATCTGTCAGATGTGATGAATGGCTAAGCATACAGTCATGCCTTCATGAGCAATTAACATTTAGTCAAAAATTGGAAGACTTAATAGTCAAAGAGTTCATCACAGACAAAACAAGGTTTTTATGATGTCGCCGAAACGATTGTGATGTTTAAACGTGAGATTGATTGCCGTAACTACGCAAACGATATGGAAGAAGTGACTAATTTACTTGTCAGACGCCAGACAGCTGTATAGAGACTTAAACAATCACTGATAATGCCTGCACAATTCACTTACTGACCTACATAACTTGGAGACTACACAGTCGTATCACACGTCTCTGAGGACAAATCACACTTTAATGTCTCTTTTAATGCCAGACCATTAAATTAACCCTGTTTATCTTTTTCAAATTGCTGCCTTCGAGAATTACCTTGACCCAAGATGGCTGTCTCATGACGAAGGGTGAAAATTGTGTATTATTATTAGTTATTTTCTTGAAAAGTCATGATGGCACAAAGAAAAATTGTAACAATCAGAGTGAACTTTGCAACCTTTAACCGAATTAATAATTTTTAGGTTAATAGTTTTCTGCAATGTTAAGTTATCCTGAATAAATAAGCTACAATCCTTATAACTCTCTGTCTCTCTATCTGATCCGATTTGACTGACACTGCAGCGAATCCAATTTTGATCTAAATGTTGACAAAGTTCACAGACACTGTGACACTGACATTTTTTAAGGTTCAAATGCATAAATCTCATGCAATAACATCCGAAAGATATTATAATATTAGACGAGCTTACTAAAGGTCTGCGTTTCATGTTTGATCTGTTTTCACTTGCTATCAGCTGTGCAGCACGTTACATCAATATGCCATGCAAAAGGTAGTGAGACCAAAGAAGCACACACGAGCGCAGACTGCTTGTTCATTGTGTATTAGTTGCATAATCCATAGCTCGGTGTGCAACAATGCGTCAAATATTGCCCTTCGCACAGAGGGTCGCAAGCATATCGACAACGGGAACGCAATGGGCTGCACTCCTAAGGAGGTAACTTGAACTCTTATGTGACCTGAACAGTTTTTCCTTTCACGGGGCATGTCATGATGAGAAAACCAAAAGCTTAGTCATCTGTTCTGAAACTGCTGAGTCATGAGTAGTCAATATCACCTTATTATGATGTCAAGCGGAATCAGATTTGCAATGAGGCTTGTGGATGGGGCCTCGGTTTGATTTAGTTTAGTGCTGGCATGGGGTGCAATGAGCTGAAAAGCAATTAGGTCCATTAAGAGATCAACTGGGATGGCGTGAGCAGCCGCGGTGTGCAGCGGCCTGCACAGAGACAAAGAGAGAGATAAAGGTAGCAAGGGAGAGAGAGTTGGACAGATTGAGTCAACTCCTGCCTGATGGAGTCACTCTGTGGAACCTAGCTCAGGACACCGTCCACTAAACCGGCTAAAATGTGCATTTGGATTAAATGTTAAATTTATGTGTGAGTGAAGTGAGTCGGGCACAGTGTTCCCCTTACAAGTCTGCATCAACACTGCTTTCATACACTTGATATGGTAGGAGGAAGATTAAAGGAAGTGGAGGTGGACAAGTGAAAGTGGATGACAGGGGCTTTCCCCCAAAACTAATCTAACCGCAGCAGCACTTGACTAATATTCAGTCAGCGTGAAGTCACATTTGCAGCTGTGGAGGGCCCTTCTTATGCAGAAGGAGGGTATGCATATGCAGGTAAGCTGTGAGAACCCACTACTCTCCTCCTTAAGTAGCAAACAGCTGTCACGGTGAATACCAATACCTAAGTTGTTGTGCCTTTGAGTTATGTTATGTGCTGTTTCCATGCAAATACAGACCTTCTCAAAAGAATGAACATATGGTCTGTATACTTTATGCGCACTATAAGAAAATACAGGTAAGAACTTAGTAAGCGCCAACAGGCAGGGTTAAAAAAAATAAAGTCATAGCAGAAGTGCAAAAATGTGCAATTCCTGGAGTGGCCACTTGAGGGTGACCCAATTCTGCTGGATGTTTCTTCCTGTTACAAGGGAGTTTTTCCTTCCCACTGTCGCTAAGTGCTTGTTAATAGGGGGTTATCTGATCATTGGTGTTTCCTCTGTATTATTTTTAGGGTCCCTGCAATATAAAGCGCCTTGAGTTGACTGCTGTTGTGATTTGGTGAGCTATAAATAAAACTGATTCGAATTAATTCAGTGGATGACTTTTTAAAAATAATTTTTAATTCTTTTATAAGTTAACTGTTTGGATTTTGTTAGGGGACCGGCCGCTTTGACCTCTGTACATCATGACTGTCTGCTAGACACCAACTCTACTTTGAGCCACTGACAAGTCAGGACTCCAGCCTCTCACCCAAACACGATCATTTATGCCCCCTACAAAACCAAAATGGTAGCAGCCAAAATGTTATCTCCCTGCTAATGGTTCAAAAACTGGAATCCAAACACCTGTGGGTGACATCACAGTAACTGCGGCCATCTTTTATTTTCATTTTATGTTAAAGACATATTTAATGAGCTAGGTATACAGCGCTTGGTTGATTAGTGACTCAACAGTTCTGCTAATCCCTGAACTCACGTCATTATTGTTTTTCTTTTCTTTTTTTCTTTCTGTTGTATGACAATGGAAACAGTAAATATTAAGCTCTGGAAAGTTTTGGCTGAATTTTGTCTCATTTTAATTATTTATCGTTGCAACAATAAAACAATGTGAAAAAAAGCTGTCCATGGGATGGCCACTGATATAGCGAACCATCTACAGGACTGAGTAAAAAGACCGAGTTAAAACAGGATGAATCATTGCAACGATGTGATAATGTAATATAGCTACGATCCCTTTGTTTTACATTTCAGCTCTTTTCCTGTTTCTTTGTGATTCTCCCTTCCTGCCTGAATTCAAATAGGTGAGTCTGAGGGCGAATCACACACTCCCCCTTTTCTGTCTGTTTCCCCTCTATCCACTCCCATTCTTGTCTTTTCATTTATTTAAATTCCTCCTTACTCTAAAAGCCTTTTTACCTTGTCATCATCTTATACCACTTGCTCATTTATCTCCACCCTTCTCTGTCTTGCTCTCTATATCTACTTCTTCTGCTCTGTACCTCTCTGACTTTTCCTTGCCAAACTAATAGTGACACATACCTCATTTCTTTCTGTCTCTTTCCGTCTGTCTCTCTCTTTATCCTGCCTTTTCTCCCCTCTCTTTTTCTCTCTTTTAGCACATGTGGGCATTTACGAGGAGCCTCTCACCATAGCCGATTGATCATGGCCATTGTTTGCACTGGGTCCTCCATTTTACAGTCCAGTGTTCATGAAAAGGAGTGTCTGCCACTCCTATCCGTCACTCCCTCTACTCCCCCTTCAAAAAATATACTCTCCCTCACTCTCTCTTTGGCCAGTGATCCCCCACTGACATTTTCACAAGCACACCTTCATCAATTTCACACCTCCGATGCCCTTCTATGCCAATGTGGGAGGCAGGAGGAGGAGGAGGTGAATTGATGGGTGAAAGCTGACAAAGCTCGCGTGAATCTGAAGCCGGGGAGTGGCAGAGTTATTTAAGTGTAGGACAGATAGGACATGGAGGGTGATCAATATGTGTGTTATCAAAGTCCAGGAAATAAACAGCTGCATGACGTCAAACAAGTGCCCCAATTCAAAAATGTCCAGCAGTATGCAAAAAAAGAAAGAAAGAAAACAGTTTCATGATGACGACCACACTGACAGCTATCGGAATCTCAGCTTACCATTTGCTGCCCCCTGTAGTTAGCACCGTTCTCATGTACTTCTCCAAAGATGAGTGAGGCAGCCTGTGCTAAAACTTCAATAATGCAACAAAAGCCGAGATGAATAAAAAGCCGTCCAGAAGGTAAACATCCTCGGTACTCTCTTCCTCCCTTTAGACTCTGGAAATTAGGCTATTCTTTCATCAGCCAACTGGTGCATTTACGAGCCGCTAAATTAATTGGCGGCAGCGTTTAGATGTCAGCTGAAGCAAAGGTAGTACATTCACCTGAACAGTGAACAGAGCCTTGAGCCAAAGACTTCGATGAAACATCAGAGGAGATGGAGGAAAAGGAGGAGGAGGAGAGTGGAGCAAAAAGAAGAAGAAAAAAGAAAAGAGTCACAAGGTGGCTCATTCACTGGTTCAGGGGTTTATGGGATTGCTCCCAGCTGTCACTCTGTGTAGTGAATTCGCAGCACCGTAATATCTTAATTGTTTCAAATTAAATGCTCGTAAAATGGCAAAGGAAATGAGTTTTTCTCGCTGGCTAATCCAAAGCAGCCCCTTGACTTACATCTGGGCCTGCTTTAAGTGAGAGCTGGTTTAAAAGGTGGAATGGCTCCCATATGAGATAGCTATGGATAGCTCAGTGTGGAATTAGTTTTTAAAGGCTGTGAACTACGAGCCGATCGCTGCTCGACGCGTCTCCTAACTCTTTTTTCCTCTTTCCTTTGTCTCCTCATCATTTTTTTTCCTCTCCGCTTCCCCGTTTGCATTTTCATCTTTCTCTTTCATTCTTACTTCACAAGTTTATGTGTGTATTTATTCATGTTTATATAGAGGATGCGCGCACACAGGAGCTTATCATAATAAACAGTCTAAATATCCTGTGGGGATTCACACATTTAGTTTCCCTCTCATCTCCCTCCGGCACTCGGAGTCGCAACTCATTCCGCAGCACACGTTCGGATCACTCAACCTGCTAAAGCGTCCTGAATGACATCAGACTCGCTGTCAAATACACACACACACGCAAATATATCCTCCTGTATTCATGCATGCATGCACATACATTATGCATGTACACGCTGACACACATGCAAGCTCGGAAACATTTAAACCACTCCTTAGTCTATCACCAACTGGTCTATATGCTACTAGAAACTCAAAGCGCACATAAACACATGACTTGTGTGTTAGCACAGTATGGCATCCTTCTTATGGCTATTCTGAATGCAATATCCGGTCCTAATGGATATCAGAATTTCATATTAGCCCCTGTTAACTTGACATCTCCCTCTTTTCATTCTTGTACAAATACCGGCTCAGAACGAAGCCCCTAGCAGGCAAATCCAACAGACAATTATGTGTCATTACATTTGCAAAGTGGTTTTGTGGTGGGGGGCTTTAGGTAGCGGTGGCAGTAGGGGCAGTGAAGTAGATTATTGTAAAATGAATCACCAACTGAGGAGGCCTGACACCTCTCCACGAGGAATCAGAGACTGGTTAGAAAAAAGAAAAGAAAAAAACAGAGGAGAGAGGGAGAGATGAACAGAACCTAACAATACAGTCTTCTTTTTTAAATCACATCCCATTATCTACAGCAGCAGATAGTTAGTATCATTAAAATTAGAGATAAAATTGCAATTAATATTTAAAAAAAATGTAATTTTGTCATTTGCTAAATGGACTACTAAATGAAGCTTGGGATTGTTTCATCAGTACATCCAAATTACTTATGCTGCTAAGGCCAAAGAACCGTGCAGCACATCTGGGTGAAACTTGTCCAGCAAGTGCGCTAATTAGAGCTTGACTGATATAAGATTTTCAAGACCGATGCCGATACTTTCGGCGATTTAAAAATCCGATATATTGGCTGATATTTTGTTTTCTTACAGACACATAAAGCATAAACAGATTTCAAACATTTGCTATGTGTAGCTAGTTATGTCGTTAAAATATAAAAAAGGAAGACCATAAAAAAAAAACAGTTGGAGCAACCCACTGTTCCCGCAAAAGTAGCAACAAAAGACAACGAAAAAACCCCAAAAACAAACCACAACTTCAACAGGGAAGTTGCAGGGCGCCCTCTAGTGTACAAACTATGCAACATCAACACCATGACATGGTTGAAGGGTGTTTCTCTTCTTTCTTTCCTTTTTTCCCCCCATTTTTATTTGTTGGCTTTTACAAATGCTGATACTGATATATTGGTGAACAGCTCATATCAGCCTCTAACACCAATACATACTATGTAATTTGAAAGCTAGTGATTCTAGGAAAGATAGAGTAATGCATAGCAGGGGAAGAATAATGTGATTTGAAAATTAAAGCATGTTAACCTATTCTAGTCGAATCCCCCCAAAATTAATGCAGTTATTAGCCTGAAAGTGGAAGTACACAGATACTCAGACACAGAGATTTTTGTAGACAGCCTTGCCTCCTTCAGTTAATGTAGCCTTAAAACAAATTGTAATTTCTGTCTTTCTTTTTTTTCTAATACTTTTTATTTTGTACTTTTTCCAAATTTATAGTACATACAAACAAAAATAAGAAAAAAGAAGGCAAAAGAAACAAACTAAACAGAATGAAACACACATAATCTGTGGGAAGAAAAGGGGGCTGCTACCAGCCGGGGTATGCCCAATGTACCGTCCTATCGATCCCGTCCCAAAATTTCTGTCTTTCTTTTAATGAAAGAGAGAAATATTAAATATATGCAACATTTTTTCTGCTCAAATTTGAATCTTCGTGGAGTGAAAGGGACAGGTGTACGGTACAGTGATGATCTAAATACAAATCAGCTTTTAGACTATTGTGACAAAACGTCTTCAGTGACAAAGGTAATCGAGATGATTCTCTTTGAAATGAGCAGATTGTGACAGATGTTAGCAGCAGGGTATGTTTGTCTCTTTAAATTGACATTTGAGTAAGCTACGTGTAGCGCCAAACACGCCAAACCCTGGCTGTAATAATATTAGAATTCCTGTGGCTACTGTGGGTGAAAAATGTGCGAAATCAGCTTTAAAAAGTTTTTTTTTTCACTAATCCTTTACATTACGGTCCATCTTCCACTTCTTATCATCTGCCTTTGCTCGTCTGCTGCATGCTGCATTGTTTTTAATATACTGCAGAGAATTCTCAACCCTGTCCTCTGATGCTTCACATCCCATCTCTCCCCTCTAATCTCCACTCCTGCTTCTGTCATTTCCATCTCCCCTCCCCTTCCTTTTCTGTTTTTCAAGCGTCCTTTTCTCTCCCCTCTCATGTCTCTCATCACCTCCACTCCTTTTCATTCCCCCCCTACCTGTACACTACACAACCCTCCCTCTTCTCTGGACTCTCATGTGCTCTTGGATCCTTTCCCACCCCTTTCTCTCTTTTCTGTTTTTCTCCGCGACTCTCGCTTTACCATTGTTATTACTTTTTTTTGCCTGTCCTGTCTCTGTGATTATCTTGTTACCATTGCTCTGGCAACAAATTCTCTTGACAATCGCTTTTCTTCTTATCCTTACATCTTCCCCATTCAAAATCTACTACGTGTGACTTGTTGCTTTCTGCGGTCGCCATTTATTTTCCCTCCTCTTCTTTTAAGTTTAAATTGTCCTCTATTAACTGTTCCCGTGCCTTACTCCAGACTATGCCTTTTCATTGCCAGCCTCACACTCTGCCTCACTCTCTTCCTCTTCTACTCTCTTGCTACCATGTTTGTGGCCTTTCGCTCTGTGCACATCTAATGGCTGGGGTGTAATCCACTGGCTAATCTGCTGACAGCCTGTGTGACAAGGCATTAGCTTTGTGTCACTGCCTACCATGCTGCTTCTCAGCATGTGTGTGTCAGAGAGAGTAAAAAAAAACGGGGGGTTGTGGGGAGAAAAGGGCGAGTCTGTGGATGTTGTGCGTCTGCATGCATACATTTCTTTGTGTATATGCTTGGATGTGTGATGGGGCACAAGTAATGTGTCTCTGTTGCTTGATATTAGCTGGATGCCCAAGCGTAAAATTGATACCGAGGCTCCCGAGTTTTCCGCGAACTTTCACCTTTCCATTTTTTTCCACTATTTATGTCCACCGCTGCTCCTATTTCCCCCCCCCAGTCCATGTGTAATAGCAGTTTTAATAAGATGCCAGGTCAGAGTGTTAGCAAGAGGCAGACTGGGCAAGACAGGGCAAAACAGCCTTGTCAGGGCGCCTCACTGCTCTGTCAGGCATCCAGCCATGTCAAATAGGGCTCAGTTTGTAACCAAATATTGGATTTTCTATTATTTCCACTATAATAGCTTGGACATGATTGTATTTCTTTCAGCAAAAGCTTATTGTGCTGCATTTAGCTCTAAAGCCGGCTGCTCATTCTGCTGCAGCTGTATAATTAGTACTATTATTGCCATTATTGATTAATCTGTTGATTGTTATTATTCTGTCCGGGATCGGCTGTTTTGTCTATACAATGTCTAAAATTAGCAAACGTCTCAAAAAAGATGAGTTTCTCATGACTTGAGCGTTGAGTGATTTTGCCTCGGTCATTCGCTCGTTTTAACTTTGCTGTTGTTCTTTTGTGCTCATGCACGTCCATGCACGTCTCATTTCTTTGCATCTTTTGTACAAAAAGAAGGTATTCTTTCTCATTAGAAGAACCAGCCCCGCTGAGCGAGGGGGAGCTCACCTTGCACTTTCCTGCATTTTTCTCCTTTTAGCTTCTGTCCCTTTCTTTAGCGGTCTCCTCCCCCCGCCCGCGTCTCCACCTGAGTGATCCTGTTATCACAGCTGACCCCTTTGCGAGATCTGTCGACAGCCAAAGAGATTACACACAAGGCCACGGAACACACCGGGCTAACCGTTTGAAGAGAGTGGGAGAGACTGCCTGATCCCTTGATGCTGATAAAATGCCCAAGGCTTTGGGGATTCAGGAAGGTCCTGTTGGGAATGGGTGGAGCTTTAGGGTGGGAGGGTTGTTTTTTTTTAGGGGTTTCTTTTGCTATAGTCAACTTTAAGTCTACTTCTAATCACTTTGCTTTTCAGAGGGGATCAAGGAAAGGAGAATAGGGGCTTGGTTTGGACTGAAAGCGGGCCCTGATGGAGCTGAGGATAAGGTTGTTGTGGCTTGATTCAATAACAGTTTGCAGGAAAACGTAGGTGTAGCATATTGATGGAAAATGCTTTAGTGCTTGGATGAAACACAATGATTTAAAGAAATGGTTTCGTGGCCTTTCCTACATGGATTTTTTAATTCACGCAGCTCACTTGAACAGCTTGTAGATCCATTCCTTGCAAGAATTTTTCTTTGAACCCTGTCAGCAAAAGACTTGCTTCATCTGTAGTGTAATCTCGCATTTCATAGCTGCTCAGGCTCATAAAGGACAAGTTATATTAGTTTTATTGGTTGCCACCAATGCCTCCTCTGAACATTTTCCAGCTAATGAATCATACTCCCTGGAGAAGTGTGATTCATTTCATTCATGCTAATTCGTGGGTCTTCCTTTGTACATCCCTCCAAACTTCCCGTTTTTGACTGTTTTTGCCGCACGGGGGATACGTCTACCATTCAAGTGAGAACACAGCACAATTATTATTGCTTCATGCAGCACAAAAGCAGAGCGGAGAGAGACAGACTCTTATGAAACACGGCTTGCCAAAATGCTGTCAGAGACGGAGGTTTGATGGCTCACTCGTCCGTGGCCTCCGCATCATGTTGTCTTCACCAGCTGTTGTTTGACAGAAAGGGATTCTTCCCGCAGTGTGCAAAGACACAGCTATCAACTTAAGAGACTTGACAGGAACACACTATGGGGCCGTTTCTCTACTGTATCATAATAGGTATTACTGGTGGAGCATCTGCAAACGGCACCAGATAAAACAACGGCAACAAATTGCAAAGAAGTTGGAAAAGTGGAGCCCTGGTGGTTTCTTTCTCTTTAGAATAGAATCATATTTCTTCCTGACTTCAGGCTGACACTGTAAAAGGTTGTTGCACTGAGATACCTATGTTCATAAAATACATCATAAACCTTCTGGTTCAGCTTTTTAAAGCAGTTCTTTGTCATCGCGTTTTGCAGTGGAACCAGGAAACAGAGAAGCGCACCAACGAATGCAGTCCCGGGAAAGCAAGACTGTGAAAGAAACTGCCTTTTATTGATCTCTCCTAATTACTCGAGTCAATAAAATTTATGGCTTCAAGGCTTGCCAGAATCCACTTATATGGCATACTGAGTTAAGCAATCACTTCTAATGGCGACTGATTAAATGATATACTGTTGTGTGCCAAACAAAAGCAGTACAGAACAAACACGGTGGGGTTTAAAGCCCAGTATGGAGCTACACTGCCAACGAAGAGCATCAGAACTGAGCATGAAAAACCTCCAAAACTGAACGACGCAAATAAAATGAGCCACTGCTTATTTCCCGTGTAGCTTCCTAAAAGTCAGTCATGTGTTCAGCGTTTTCTACCAAATTCCCATTGTGTACATCAGCTGTAACCATGCCAGTGAAAGCGGATCACGACAGATCACCATCCTCTGTGCAGACACATGTATGTATAGAATTGAATAAAATATGACATACTCTACCGGGCTTGTTGCTGCTGATTGTGAGAGCAGGCCAGAGCTCCCTACACTTAGTAGATCATCGTAATTAAAACATAAATAGGAGGTATTGAACTGCATGCAGTCAACAGAGCTAGTTCCAGGGAAACATTGATTCATGCATGCACTTCGAACCAATTGCTCTCCTATGCATGGTGAATTATAGAAATAAAATATATAATATAAAGGGTAGAAGCCTTCTAAATAAAATCAATAGCAAGCTGCCTCGACTTCTCAAATAGTAGACAGTGAATTACAATCAAGCAAATGAAGCCGGTGGTGGTGGGGGTTTACAACATTTTCCATGAATGCAGAATAAGATACAGAACACACATTTAAGCTGTGAGTCTGATGAAATATCTCATAGGAATTAGAAAAATTAAAACATTTTAAATGCTTACTGGTTCAGGTTTTTTTTTAAATATTTGCAATAACTGTTAGCATCACAGAGTGTAATGTGTTAGCATAAATACATACTCCACTTTTCAAAATGTAGCAACTAACTACTACTACTATTATTATTACTACCAGTGTTGGTCAAGTTACTTGAAAAAGTAATTAGTTACTAATTACTAATTAGCTCTGAAAAAGGTAATCCCATTACTTTACTAATTACTTATTTTCAAAAGTAATTAGTTACTTTATTACTTAGTTACTTTTAAAAAAAAGGATACACAACCTGAATAGGTAATAAAGCAATAGACCTTTCACCCCATTCTATTTTTTCTGCATAATGCATCATATGAAATGTAATCATTAGTTTTAAATTAGTTTTAATCTTTTAACTTTATGCACGTTGCATCAAGCAAAAATTAAATTATATGCAACATTCTCTGACTGGAAGAAATTTGTTTAACATTTAAACCTATTTTCAGCATATTCCAGCACATAAAATAAAATAAGTTTGTGTTTACACTCACTCTTTCAAATAGATGCAAGTAAAACGCAGCAAAAGATAAATACAATCAAAGATTCTGCGGCACTAAGTCCTGTCGCTCTTAAATCTATTGTCATCTGTTTAGCAGAAGTGGGGCCGGGGGAGGTTTGCCCGGTGCCGCAGAGGTCATTCCCGTGCTTGCTCAGATTTGAAGCTTAATTTTTCACTGCAGAAGGAAGTTTTCTTCCCACGCAGAGTGTACAGCGGACGCTAATGTTTTTGTCACTTTTTACAGAATCAAACTCAAAGTAATGTGAATACTTCCAAGCTTTAAACGCTGCATGGTCGTACTCTCTCCCGCGCTCCATATTATCCACTGTTGATCCACACATGTCTGTTGCTGCCACGGAGGTCGTAATGACGTGCGTTACTAAAATCACGGTTTAGTAACACAGTAACGCAGCATGTTTAAGGGAAAGTAACAGTAATCTAAATCCTTTTTTGCAATAGTAACTCGTTACTTGAAAACAATAGTAATCGGATTACGCGTTACTTCCCATCTCCGATTACTACTACTACACTAAAAAACCACTACTGTAAAAATACTGGGAATTGTAAACAGTAAAAGACACTTCTTTGTGAATACAGTGCACAGTAATGTAAATTCTGATGTCTTTGAGGAAATAATACTGACGCCAAGCTACTATAAATTTTTATGGGATAATGAATTAAGAGTGATCAGCTGTTATCGCGTCATAGTTCAACATGAACTATGACGCGATAACAGACATGAAAACAAACTTAACGTGTATTGTGCATGAGCAAAGACGTGCACATGCATTTTTACAATAATAAACCATTTATGAAAATTACAGCAGGAACAGCAAAACAACGCGGCAAACAAATAACTGACAGTAGAAACTGTTGTTGCAGTGGGCAGACTGAAAAGAAAATACTGTTAAAATGTAGCAAATGCACCTGCCTGTACTTTCCTGCAATTTAAAAGGGAAACTTCTTACTTTGTACCCTAAGTGCTTTTTGCTGTTGTTCAGTGTTAAGGATCAAAGACACCTGTCTACGACTAACACAAAGAGGGAGCAAGAAGCATAATTTGTCATTTGCCATAGACACCCGAATAAAAAGGCATATTTTGGTTTGCCATGTTTTGTTTTTTTTTTGCTAAATAGTGAATTTAAAATGTACTTCTAAATGTTTCTTTCACCAGACATGTTTTCTTTTTCCTTCCTCTGGAGTGAGCCCAGCCTGGCAGCGTGGAGCTTTATCTCAGTCAGCCATATTTGTTAGTTTGAAAGCATTCCTAATTTACCCCGAATACAGAGAAAATTAGTCCTACTTAAGATAGTCGGCAACAAGAAAGCTTTGTGCAAACACTGGACTTTGATGTGTATCTGTAGTCTGAATAAGCCACAAGCCTGCCTTGTGATGATGGTTAATGGAAAAGTATAAAGGTCTAGAGTAATACCAATGCAATCTTTTTTTTTTTTTACATGACATTTGTGCTAAACAATAATATCAGTATAGCTACGCATGAATTCCAGGTGCTTTAAACCCAGATTTGTTCAATAAGAATACACACGTGCTGCAATGCACCAAAACTAATTCGTTTAAGTGCATTTACTTCTTCATCACCTAACACAGTTATCCGAGTAATTCATTTCAGTTAACCAGAGCAGAGAGTAAAAATCTGTATGTTCTCTCACCTTGGAAGTTTAAGGTTCACCTCGAGGGACGCTGCTTTTTTCCCCTCTCTTTCCGTCTGTAAAGCTAATATAGCGTGATGAAGGAACAGAAGCACGTGGATTGTAATTTTGCATAGGTGCCATGTGTTACAGCTTCAGGAGCATTCCTTAAAATGGCTCTGGGCATGCACCTGCACCCCATGTTCCACATTTATAAATCTACATCTTAAAATGACTTGTAGGTTTAAAGCAACAATCCCACACTAACTACACAAAGTGCAAAGTGAATTTTTGCAACAGGAAAAAACCAAAAACAAACCCATTATGGAACTGTGTAATCTTCACTTCCTGAAAATGTGTCTAATCATCAATTTGCGAACAGTGTCCTTAACTGCTGCCAACATCATATGGGGGAAAGTGGGGTCAGGAATTAATGGTGGGAAAAAAAGAGCCAAAGAGGGAGCACACAGAGCAGAGCAGTTACAGATGAGTGCAGGTATGAAGACAGCTGTGGCAGGGGAAAGAGGCTACACAGAGAGTGGACTGGATGTATGGGGAAAATTGGATAGGGAAACAACAGAGGGAGGGGAGAGGCAGGCGAGAAGAGATAGGAAGGGTAGAGTGGCAGGAGAATGAAACAGGGCAGAAAGAAGGGAAATGAAGGAGGGGGATGAAGGAGAAAGGGAAAATTGGAGAAAAGGCAATGGAAGGGAGTGAAGGAAAAGCTTTTCCTCCCAGCCGTATACTGTATCCTCAAAGCAGCTTTCATCCACCCCTCACATCATCAGCCTAGGTTGAGAAACCACTCTGCAAACTCCACGCATAGACACATGCCCAAAAAAAATGGCCTTTGACTGTAATCACCAGTCTACCTTTTGGCATCATGCAATATCATTTTTTTTATGCATTTCATTGCTACTGGGATCTACTTAAAAAGGAAAATGAAAAGCCCCAAAAGGTTTCCTCTAATTATAGACAAAGTGAGCTTCATGAGCCAGCTGAATACTGAAGCCTTTCTAGCTTGTAGGACTTGGCTAGAATTGAATGATTTGTTTTTCTTTTGTTCAGCTGGAAATCAAAGGGGCACTTGCACAGGTATATTAGTACAGACAGGCGCAGACACAAGAAAGACAAACATGAGCATATATTAGCAAATGTTCATACAGATAAATTCTATTTTCTGAACTGACAACACAATACACTCGCCAGCCACAATATTAGACCGCCCTAGTGCTGGTTTTGCTTTCAAAGCTCGTTTAATTATTTGGGAGACAGATTCAACAAGGTGCTGGAAACATTCCTCAGAGATTTTTTGGTCCATATTAACATGATAGCATCACACATTTGCTGCAGATTTATTGGCCGTATATCCATGATGTGAATCTCCTGTGCCACTACATCCCAAAATGCTCTATTTGGATTGAGATCTTGTGACTGCGGAGGCCGTTTGAGAACAGTCGCTGTCATGTTCAAGAAACCACTTTGAGATTATTAGAGCTTTGTGAAATGGCACATTGTCCAGCTGGAAGTAGCCATCACAAGATAGGTACACTGTGATCATAAAGGCAAGAACACGGTCAGCAACGATAATCAGGTCGGCTGTAGAATTTAAACACTGCTCAAGTGGTACTAAAAAGGGGGCCAAAGTGTGCCAAGCAAATATCCCCAACATCATTACACCACCACCACCAGCCTGAACTGTTGCCACAAGGCAAGATGGGTCCAAGCTTTCACGTTGTTTACATCAAATTCTGATCCTACCATCCAACTGTTGTAGCAGAAACTCTGGAAAAACGTTGCCTGATCTGAGGAGTCAATCTTTTATTGTCCAGTTAAGGTAAGCCTGTGCAAATTTGATCCTCGGCTCCTTATCTTAGATGACATGAGTGGCTACCTGGTGTGGTCTTCTGTGATGGCAGATTCAACACCAAGTTGGCTTTATTGCCGAACAGCAAAACTCTTATTACTCACTCCAGACAACAACTCTGTAGCGCCCCACCTTCAGGAACTATTTCCTGTTTTAGCCCTTTCAACATAAGAGTATGTTGCTCTATAGGATTCCATCACAAGATGCTCTTCTGCATACCGTGGTTGCAACACGTATTTATTTCTACATCATCATCAAGACACTTTTTTAAAACCCTAGAGATGTTTGTGAAACACTCAGACTACCCCATCTGGCACCAACATCCATGGCACATTCAAAGTCACTTAAATCACTTTACATCTCTCATTCTCATGCTCAGTTTGAACTTCAGCAGGTTATCTAGACCAGGGGTGTCCAACTCCAGGCCTCAACGGCCAATGTCCTTTTAGATCGCACCCTGGGTCAACACAACACTGAATCAAATGATTAATTTATTACCAGGCCTCTGGAGAACTTCAAGACATGTTGAGGAGATCATTTAGCCATTTAAATCAGCTGTGTTGGATCAAAAACACATCTATACCCTGCAGGACACCGGTCCTTGAGGCCTCGAGTTGGACACCCCTGATCTAAACCATGGCCACATGTCTAAATACACTGAGTTGCTAACATGTGACTGTTTGATTAGATATTTGCACTGACAAGCTGTTGAACAGGTGTACCTAAAAATGTGGCCAGGACTTATATAAGGCAAAACAAACCTTTACTAGATACATTAAGCATGCTCATGCACTGTGATGCCTGTGTAAAGGCACACAACCTGAATAAACGCTCGGAGCAGAGAGGAGACAAAGGAATTAAAGCGAGGCTGACTAACAGAGTATGACATGTCCAAAGCCTATCACTAATTATGCCCCCACTGCTACAAACTGCTCCCTTACTATGATCCAGTGAAACACGACACAGCAACAAAGGGCTCCAGTAATTACTGCTAAAGTATCCTATAAGTGAAGTGTGTGCTTTTTTCCCTGCATGTTATAAAAGAGTTTGAGATCCTAGTGGCATTAAGTTTCAAACTTTAAGATTTAAACTAAGGCTGATTTCAGTATTGTTTTTTTTGTTTATTAACTATTGTAAGTATGGATGCATATTAAATGTAGAGTTTGTGTAATATAGTGGGAAAAATCCCTTTAAACATTATTTGATTGAGATAAATAAAAATACAGTACTTTCTGACAATGCTTGATTACTTCATTACTGTGTATTGTTACAGAGAAAATAAAAAATGATCTCATCTTACTGTTTATCCTCAAGGATGGAAAACTCTTGTATTAAACTGCATTAGGTCATCTTAATGGCTCGCAGACCTACAGTGCATTTCCCTGTTTGGGCTAGATGCTTTGATTACGTTCAGCCTAATCAGTTCAAACTTTTATGGATGCTGTATTTGCTTGCAGGTAATTCATGTTAACATCGTGTTTAACCTCTATCTGGTAATTTCACCAGTGGCAATTGAGAGCAATCTCTATCTAAAAATATTTTTACCTCGGCACACTGGACAGATCTGTGGAGTCTCCGATCTTTGTTCCAACCCGACTTTGTGATTTAAGCTTGAAACATAACCTTTCACACTGCGAGTCACAATAATGCTTGCTGCCTGGATAAGTAGTGCTTGAATAAGATGAATCACCCCTCAAACTTTGCTTCCAAGGGGCCAGACTTTCTCGTTCTAGTTATCCAGGCTTTCTGAAGGTAAGTATTTTTGCGCCAACAACTCAATTTGCAAAGAGCTATTAACTGAAAACTTGGGCTATCTCGACATGGTGTATGTTGTGTCTTTTGAGGAAACTGGAAACTGTCCGATCAGTCGTGGATTGGCCTCCTCTAAGTCCAGACCTCAACAGTGTGGGATCATCTTCAAGTCAAGCCAAAGTTTATTTCTATAGCACATTTAAAAGACTGGCGTACATCAAAGTGCTTCACAATAAAACCGCAATGCGGTATAATAATAGTACAATTATAATTAAAATTACATTTACATGGTGTAGTGTAGGCCGAATGAAAGTCAAACTAATTTGCTTCAAAAGCTAAGTTGAACAGGTATTTTTTAAGTGTGATTTGAAAGACTGAATTGATTCCGATGTCGACTGGGAGATTATTCCAGAGTGGAAGCAATGGCCAAAGCACGGTCACCTCTGGTTTTTAAACCAGACCTTCGTTGGATTAGGAGCAGTTGGCTGGAGGATCTCAGTGCTATCGTTGGGTTGCACAGATCAAGGAGATCAGTTAAGTAGCTAGGGGCCAGATTACTTAGAATTTTAAAAGTGAGCAGAAGGATTTTGAAATCAATGCGATATTTGACAGGAAGCTAGTGTAAGTTAGTGGGGACAGGGGTGATGTGCTTATGCCTTCTGGTGCCAGTTAAGAGACGTGCTGCTGCATTTTGGACTAATTGCAGAGAGAGTTGCAATAGTCCAGTCTAGAAGTGATGAAGGCACGGATACGTTTTTCGAGTTCTTATGTGGCAAATAGGCTTAAATAGGGCTTAGCAGAAAACAGAAAAGGCAGACAGCATCCAAAGAAGAGCTTTGAAAGTCTTTCAAGAAGCCCGGAGAACTATTCCTGAAGGCTACCAAAGGATATTAGAAGAAAGCTTGAGTAAGAGAGGTGGTCAAACCAAATAGTGACTTTCAAGCTCGTTAGAATAGCACAAACTCTGTTTTTGCCTTATATACTGTATTACCATTTCACCGATTGCACCTATTTCTCATTTTGATAGCCGAATAAAAAGAAATGAGGGGTGGCTCAAGACTTGTGCACAGTACTGCATGTATTTTCCATACTGTATTTTAGTGGAACATATCTATTCATCGTGCCTTTCATGGATGAAGAGGTTGTTTAACGATTGTGCCACTCTTCTTGCAGCCACCCAAAAATCCTTCATTTAATGAAATCTTCGGCATTCTCTCATCAAGCAGCAGAATGTAATACATCATTCTCCGAGTCTTTCCCATCTATTGAACTAACCAAGCCCTAGAATCTCATCCGGGCGAGCCAGAGCAAATGAATAGAGCATTTCAATTAGGAAATATTCGCTCCTTCTTTTTAATGCAGCGCAGCTATGTGGTTGAGGTTAATAAGAGAAGTGTATTTTTACCTGTGCACAGTGCACTCACTGAGTCTTGTCAACATATCAAAGCATGCACACAATGCAAAGACAAGCACTTCTAGTTCTTTTTGCAAACAAAACAGAAAATGCCCACATAGATTTGTCATTATCGAACGACCCACATGCCCACTTAGATTTCTGCCACTCCACATGTCTTCCCACAATGCAATATTGCACGGGTAGCAGAGAAGACAGGCGAGGCGTGCCATTTATCTCTGCCAGACGTGGTTAAAAACAAGTTTTTAATGTTTTTTTGTTGGCTGGGCAGGATTTGCGATTGCATAAGCGGCACCCTGATTTTTCAAACCACACTAATTAAACAGCGGGGAGAAAAGAGCGAGAGGCCTTTTGCTCTCTAACCTCTGTGCTTCCACTGAAACCAACGTTAGCACAGTTCTAGGAATGAGCAGAGAAGGAAACTGAATTTAAAATGAAATGAGCCTATTTTTGTTATTTATTCAATGAGTCTTGCATGTGAATGGACTTTAGCAGCTTACCTTTCAGCACTCAAGCAAACTTCCAAAGAGTTCAAGAGCTGCAGGACAACAACACAACAAGGAAAAGCATGTTAGATTACGGTATGTTCATGTCATCATGAAAGCAATTATGATAAAAAACAAAGGTTAATGTCATTTTGGGAGAAGTTTCAAGAAAGGGAACTGGTGAAGACAGCAGGTCTTGTTGTCGGGGAAATAATTTTAATCAGAGCTACGGCAACGCAATGATGTGCAGCCTTGAGCTGAACTAATTCAGTCCTGCCATTGCTTTTATAGTGTAAAGGGCAAACATTTATTACACACTGATTACATTTGGCAGGCATATGTGTCTGACACTTAAACCCTTGTAATTTTCCACGCCGTTACAAAAACCCCTTCTTCACCGCCGATATTCAATCACGGCGTGAATGCGGTATATTTCCCATGGAGCCACCAAAAAAAAAAGAGTCACGAGGACAAGAGAAGAGGAAGGAGAGTGAGGAGGGGTGCTGAGCAGCTTTTTAGTTTAGTACTAATTAAATGTGGGAGGTGCTCAAAAGGTCAGGGATCGACCAAAGAAAGAAAAATAACACTTAAAAAAAAAAAAGAAATTGGGATGTGTCATGGCTGACGGTGTGCACGAGGCGCTCAAGGTCTTGTAGATTATTACCAAGCTCACTTTCAAAAAGAGGGAACTGGGGGAGATGGGAGAGAAAATTAGTGGTGTGACTGATAAACAGCATATCTCCATGCTCTGTTCCCCCTTCCACCCCTCCTCTCTTTTTTTTTCCAGCTGAGAGATAAAATTCCAGCTTGGCAATGGTTGCCAGCACAATTGATTCTGGCAAAGGGATACGACTGCAGAGCATGAGGGCTAAGTGTTTGAATAGCTGCTGTCAAAATGCTGAAGGGGAATTTATTTCTAGTTTATATGCGAGTTATATCATGGAGTTACTGAGACTAAATGGCTACAGTTTGATGTACAGCACGCTGCCATTTCTCTGGTGTGTAATCATGGCGCTGTGCTCGGGCTTATGGGTGCCGTGCCTGGATTCAGTGAATGGACTGAAAGCAGGCAGTCGTTTTCTGGGACATGACAAATCCTTTACATTTCCAAACACAAAATCATCTGCAAACCATTGTTGTAATTACTATGAACTTAATACTGAGCTACATGTGTAAAAGCTGACATCCCTAAAAAAGCCCGCCAACTATTTCATGTTAATCTCTCTTCAACATGGCTCTCAGCATCAGTCATATCTTTCAGTAGGGGGGAAAAAAATCTGTTGCAAGCATAATTTGGGGTGAAGCAAACGATGCACGAGCAAATCAAAACAGATTTAGGACAGGGAAAAATCTGTAGTCCCATTGTGTCTGATTCATCCCTCACCTAAAAATGTTTCCTGACCCGTGGGGGATACAGAAAATGATTAATAGGTACACTCCAGCAATCAGCAGGCAATAAGAGAGCCACCTGTCAGAGGTTCTGCTGCCCTTTTTAGATTTATGGCTAATTCGGTCCACGAATGCAGCCACTCAGGTAGCCTCCTATCAGAGCCTTATAGAAGGAAATGTGTGGGTTTGCAGAACATTGTGAGAGTGTGAGGAAATACGTGAAATAAATCAGAACTGGAATGCGTTTAGCATATGGAAAACTGGGAATGATGAAGGATGCAAAGTTCCCTCATTAAAACAGAGGCCAGTTAGTGCAGAGTCTGTTTGAAGAGAGTGTAATCAAGGTTATCTTCTTACAACTACAATTTACAGATGTCCATTGAATGCGTCAATGAGAGGATAGTTGTAAAGATGCACTGACTGAAGTGTGCTCTGCATTTTGGAGAACTGCAAATCCAAAATATATCTTTGATATGTAAGTGAGATCCACTTTGAGTTCTAGAGTACTAAAGTGATTAAATTTTGTCAAAATAAGAACCTTTTGACAGCGCGAAATTTTTTTACAGTGAAGTGTAAAATTCTTGCGTCACACCCATTTTTTTTATAGTGTGCTAGGAAAACAGAAGTCAGATGCAAGAACTGATTGACAAATATGCAAACATACATATATAATAGAGTATATAAGGCAAAAACACTGTCCCATTTTAACAAGCTTGAAAGTCAATATTTGGAGTTATTTAAGAAGTCTGAACTCACTTAGGTAAGCTTATCTGCTTTAGAGTCACTTTGTTGGTGCAAAAATACAATCATGTCTGTCAAACACAGTTATCTTTGGCATTGTTCATAAATTTAACTAAAGAAACTGGATCGAATGATGTATTTCTGGAGCAGGTTGCTTGTGCACACTATTATATATCACTTTATAATCCTTTTTGAAGGTGTAAGTCTGACTTTTGGGGTTAAAGGTACAATAAGGGTTACATTGCAGAAAATACAGAATATTTACTTCAAGTTTTCGTTGTCTGTTGTGATATAAAATATAAGAAGCCCTTATCGAAATTACATTAACTCTGCACTGCACTTGCTTAAGTCCAGCTATACTTCTGCAAAGGTTAAGCAGTATTTAAATACACACTGATAGAGAGAGCTGACAGCCATAAAGAGGTTTTGGGAATTACTAACAAAACTAATAGTCTTTGCAAAGGTAGATATTACTGCTCGTCATTCTACAATAGACCTTAAGAAGTATATGTGGGAGAACTATTTAGTTAGTATTTAGTATTTAAATAGCTTCCTTCTTGTTGTGCACTCAGTACAATTCTTAAATACTCCCCAGAGGTCTAAGCGTCTAAGCTGTCTAATACCGGTTGTATTTATTTAGCTGCTGTATGGCAGCACTTTGACAGATTCTCGATGATGTCTTAAATATCCCCTAATAGTGAAACTAGGGGAGACAGACATGATGACCTTCTTAAAACACCATCTGTTGCACAGCACAGCCACAGCAAGGCGAGATTAGCCAGTGAGATTGAAAGACTCCCATTACATGACACCTGCTCTCCCACTGCACTGTAAATGGCAAAAGACAGTGCTTTCACTTCACTTCATTTCAGATACCATTGTGTGTTCACAATGATTTCATTCTGAAGCCAGTGGAAACATGTCGAAGCTTTTGTAATTAATGGAATTGTAAGACTTGATGGGCACAAAAGCTAATGCGAGCCGCTCTGAAAAGGAAAATGAGAGCACTGTCCTTTGACATTTTCCATTTGTATCTCTGGCAGGTGATTAAGCTCTGAAAGAAAGTGATATTATCCTGCTGTGTGTAAACAGCCTGGGAATATTACACTTGATGAACAGAGATGATGTGCAGCCTACCTAAATTACCTTAGTGCTCCATTTATTCCAGCAACATCACCTCACACCATTATTTCACGGCCTTTGGTTTATACTGCCATTTTTTTTTGCCCAGGATTTGAGATCTTTTTTCTTTTTTGTGTAAATCTCAGTGTCAGGGTCACTATCCTCTGAGCTCCACACTCCCTCTACCCTCTTCTCCCTGACCCCCACCTCCCTTTCCTTGGAAATTCTCCGTCCATTGCCCTCCTGACAGCCACCCATCAACCCGGGTGCAATTTAAAAAGCCCTTCAACAGCTGCCATTCCAAAGGAGCGGCTATCAGTCCAGCTGCCAAAGCCCAGACAGGGACTCGGCATCAGCGAGCAACTTTGAACGTCAGGTCGGTATCCCCCCACCCGCCAATTCCAAATGGACTGAAGGTGAAAGACTCTATTTCTCAAAGATTGCTTCAGCGGAAGACAGACGGACTTCCTGACATGGCACAGCAAACATCAGGCATGCATAGCGTTTTTGTGTGGAGACAAATAGGTTGACGTCATTTAGGCTGATGTGTACGATTTTGAAATATCAGCATAAAATAGTCAGTGAGTTACGTTTGGAAACATTATGATACTTTGAGAAAAAAATCCTCTTGGGAGAATTCCATGAAGGGGGATGTTTATGTTTCCATAGATATATCACTTTCCTCAATGTCAGGCTCAAGCAGTTTGTGTGTGTGTTTGTGCCTGCCTGCCTTCCTGCATCCTGCATGCAAACACCGCATACGTAGCTTGTCTAAATGTCCATGTTGCCGGAAACTATAAAGCGAAAACATCTCAGGCAAGAGGCTGGGCAGCCTGCTGTTGTGCACTTCTCTCCACCATATGTCTTTGTCAGAAATATTTGCTGTGCACCGAATGAGGGATGAAATCAATCCAAACGCTATTTTTTCCCCAGTTGCGCCTTCTTGAAGGTGGCAAAAATTGTACTGATACTTGCCAGATAAGCCAAAATTGTCAAATGTAACAACTGGCCGCCGGTGACACTCACAAACAGACCATCTGGTCTCGGGTGTCCAATAGTCGTTTAGGGAAAAAAAATGGAATGGCTGAATCCTTTTTTTTCTATCACAATTAGCAACTGGGAGGAACGGATGGGAAAATGACTCTGCTGCTGTTATGGACCACTCAAAGATGAATGCTATGTGCCAGTTGGGAAATATGTTAAGGTGCTCCATAGGCACAAGTGGAGTGAAAAATGTCTCTTAGAATTACTGAACAGATGCACTCGCTGGCCTTCATTTTCCTAACTCGCACCCACTCAGCTGGACTTCTGCTCGGCTCTACGCTGCCTGAAGATAAAATCAACGGCGCAGCAAGATTGTGTCAGACACAAATATGGTCAAAGTGAAAACTTTTAAAATGTATTTTCAAGGTGAGTTTTTTTAAATGGGTTAATGTGCACAATCCTGAGCCACCAAGAGTGTTTTCTTGGATGCTGGTATGTAGTAAATGGACTGGTTCTTATATAGGGCACTTTTCTACTCAAGTACTCAAAGCGTTTCATTCAAAATACCGGATTTCCCATTTACCAAAACATTTTCTTCTATTTCTGACCGCTTTCCGTCTAACATTCACATTCAGATAAATGTTAGAAGCATTGGAGATCAATATCTTTCCCAACGACACTTTTGCATGCAGGCTGGAGCAGTCAGGGATCAAACCATCAACCTTCTGATTAGCAGATGACCTGGTCTACCTACTGAGCAACAACCACCTTTTGATCAGCTGCTTTTCCACAAAGTTTTCGCCAAGTTATTGTAATTGATAAGTGTAAGAGAAATGTCTTAATTATTCATTTATTTATTTGATGCCAAGCCAGTTAACACTGACCTATGAATCATTCAAGCTTAAAGTACTTAACTCAAGGGCTGGACCGGTCTTTTTATATGCATAATGCCCAACTTAGCAAAGAACCAATTTCAGATGGTATCATTAGGAAAACATCTCTTCTTTTTAGGCTGAATCAAAATGGCAAGACTTTTGCACAGTATCGTGTCGCATATCTGCTTTCCATTTCAATAATGGTCTTATACAAATATCTAGCTGGTGCTGATGCTGAATCCATTTTGCATTTTAGCTGAAACACATAAGTCCTGTATGTAGCTGGAGGAGCGAAGTTATTTCCAATCACTGTTTCTGGACCAGCTTCAACCATTGTGTTGGGGACTCTTGCTGTCCGCCAAAGCTTTTAGTTCATTGTGTAGCAGCATCACTTTTGCCCATAGCCACGAGACTGCATGAACAAAAGCGCCAGTTGGCTGGGTCACACTGCGATGCACCTGGGGGATGTATGCATGTTTTGCATGGACTGTGGAGGGTAATCGCTGGGTCCATTAACATGAGAGGGAGCTGCAGCTTCCAAGCTGGAAAAAAAAAATGCCCCAAGCGAGCTGACATTATGAGGAGGCATCTTCCCCCGATCCCTTTCACTGCAAAGAAAGTTAATGGAGTTGAAGTGGGTCGTCTAGAGTTAAATTGAATCTCCTGCCAATGCAAAGGCTTTGATGTGGCAAAGATTAAGGAGTTGTTGTAATTTTGAGTTCAAACCCGGAGTACCAGCATCCACTGAGAGCAACCTATTTAAACCTTTCTTAGTCTATCAAGGGCTGGTAAAATACAGCTACTCTTCAGCATATATTAATGTAGAGGATACACGTTGCATATTCATGTTGTACACAGACTGTGGCAATATTGAGCTATTAATCTATAGATGTTAAACAGGACAAGCACAAACACACTAACTGATGCTACAGTGAAGCTGAGTGAAACTTCCACATGAAAAGCAAGATTTTAGTTAAAAGCAACACAAGTGACAGGTTTTTAGTGAAAGTTTGTACATCCAGTACGTAGGTTTGCTTTCCTTTTTGATGAATGGTTTTGAGTGCAAAGAAGGTCGTGTGTCTTTTTTTGTCAGTGTTCTGCTTCTCTATAGCCAACAAGTGTAGAAAAAAAGTCACGGGTTTGTGGTTCTATACATCAGTTAATGGCAGAAGTGTCCTTCCCATGCCCTTCTGTAATAGCCAAGCATCATTAGCGAGGGGGTCAAGAGGGGGGGCAGCCATCCATATGTTTCAATAATTACCCTGCTCTTCTGTCAAAGCGCACACTGTGCTTACGTCAGTGTTAGAGACAAAATCAAATTGGAGAAAAAAATATTTTGTTTTATTTTTTTTAGCTGTAAGAAGATTTAAGTTGGAGGTGAAAGGTGAAAATGCTACATTTTTGTCACGTGGGACAGGCAGCCGGTCACGCCTCAGCCTCGGTTCCAGCAGCAGCAGTTTCAGCACTGTGAGTGACACATTATTTCTCTGTAACCTCCACCCCTCCCACCCTAACGCTCCCCAAATCATAACCCCACCCCAATCTATTTTCTGCCTGGCTAGTCTTATGAAACTGCATATATTCTGTCAGATTACTCCCATCAAATTCCCATACTGTTTAGTTCTCGGCTGTTTGAGGAGCAGATTTGGATGTTAGGGCCAAAACAACGCAGGATATGTGAGCTGATCAGAGACATGCTACACCCTTGAGATTTCGAAGGGGACCTTTGTTTTTAAAATATTAAATGCATGGTTTTCTGATCCTGTGATGTGGCGAATATATTTGGAATAGTGCTTAAAGCCTCAGTGGCACATTATTATGTCTGAATCATATTAGAATTGTAATGCACACTTTATTTTTATGCAGTATTAGTTTACAGTACGTAGTAACACTATAGTAAGAGTGACAAATATGTACGTGCAAGTTCAACTAAATCTTTCTTAAAACTCTCCTCATTCATATTTGCAGTTTCTTTGAAAATGCATTTTATTTTGAAAGGTAAACGATCAATGTCAGTAAAACCAATGAGCAAATTAAAATGACCTTTAGTTTCATAATTTGCTTGACTGGACTAATTACTTGTAATGTCCATTAATATGATCTCATTATGATTTTTTTCCTTCTAATAAGCATCCTATATAAGAAAAAGAAGTGCATTGAGTATAACCAAATGCACAAAAGATCACTGCAAAAATTTCATTTGCCGGGAAATTACCTTAATGTCTGTATTCTGAGCCTGAGCTGGTGTTACGCATAAAAATGGCTGCATAAGAGATAATCGCTAATAAAAATGCACATGAATGGAAGGGTGTATCGGGGCAGAACTAACGGGGTAAAACTAGTTTTATCTGCAAGAAATCACCTTGCGTGAGGCCCCTGCTGCAACTGAGCCAGATGGATGGGAAAAAAATATGAAAAACTTTAAATGAGTTATTTGTTTTAAATATAAATAATATGGTCCCAAAATGTTGTAAGGAAACACAGGGTATGCCCTAAACTGGCTGCCAGGCTATTGCGGGGGTAACACAGAGGCACAGACTGTCACGGCCGGGATGGCTAATGTGTCTGAGGTGTGGACTCAAAAGCAGACACAGGAGAGAGAAAACTAAGGTGTAATAAAAAGCAAGCCATTTATTAGGCTGATAGCAAAAACAAGGCAAGGCGAACTGGGGACAAACGAAAACATTAAAACTAAGACATGAACATGGCCTGAACAAGAACGTGAAAACCATGACGTGAGACAATCAGAAGCATAAAATTTGTGACACGAAGAGCCGAGAATCACAGAACAGGTAGCAAAACAAACAAACGACCCAACACTAAACAAAGGGAGACAGAGGACTTAAATACACAGAAGAGTAATGAGGGAAGTGGAAACACCTGGGAAACACAACTGACACAAATAAACCTGACACCATGGAGGAAGCGAAACTAAACACACTGAACATGGAAACACAAGACTTTCAAAATAAAACAGGACACATGGAGAGAGAGAGGCATGACAACAAAAGGACGTGGAACACGCAGACATGAAATACACAAAAGATTTGGGGGAATGGAAAGGAACACAAGGAGAGGAACATTGGAACAGATAAGGGGGACAAGGCACGGGCATAACTAAAAGTATACACATAGGACAAGACAGACTTAGACAGGAAAATGACACATAAACAAGGCAGCATGGAAGATAATATTAACTAGACTAAACCCTAACTAAATATTAACACCAGAACTGAACATTATCCACAATGCATAAGAAATGACCACTGCAACACCATGCTACCCTAAGAGGAATGCCAATAATATTATAGTAGGATAAGCTACTTTGGATTAACTTGATCCAAATATATTCCTTAACTGTGATGTCACATAACTTGAAAAGCTGCTGTAGCTCTAAACAAAAAAAGAAAAAAGGGGGGGCACAGACCTTTTGCGCTATTGCATTTTTGAAATCTTACACTAAAATAAGCCTCACTGTCCAGTAATGCTGATAACTCTGGACCTTTAAAAAAAAACCCAGTGGAGCATAAAAGTGAAAATGGCAAATGCATCTGCTCACCAAGTCAGCATTCTTCCCATTGTCTATGGATTAGCTACAGTGCTTGAAGCCGCGTGACTCCACTGCCCTTTGCTACTGCAGCGTCATGTGACTGGCTTTAACGCAGTGGTGTTAAAACCAACTGCATCAGCTTAATGGCCATTCAATAATGTGAATTTGAATGAGACTTCCTTCTGCAGTGATTAATGCCGATTAATGCATTTGCTAGCGTGGCGCCGATTGACCATTAAAACAATTTATTGATGTGTTTTGATTTAGGCTTCACCGGGTATCAAAAGGAAGCAAGAGATAAGAAGTTTTGATCATGCAGAGAATCGAATTTTTTTTATTGTTAGCGTGCCTCGCTGCTGATTAAGTGAAGGGAATTAAATCAATTACTCTGGAATTCAAAGTGCTGTATCGCTCAGATCTTTTTAATATTGTTATCCCGTTACTCATCTGCCCTGTCAAAAGTTAAAACAGTGTTTAAACAGGGACATTTACTCTAAACTCGAGCCAATTAATTTCTGATTCAAGGAGATTTGCCTTGAAGAGTTTGCGAAATGTAATCCTTAAAAGCATTTTTGCATGTCTTTACCAGAATGCGCTGATTTCTTCCTCTCTTAATCTTGCAGTCAGGAATAAAGTCACTAGTTATCATCATCACCATCGTCGTCTTACATTTTGCTGTCACTCCAAAAGGAAGAAAAAAAAGTGAAAAAAGATAACTTTAAAACAAGATATAGAATGAATGATGCAGGGTACGTGGAATGCATCTGTTTACCCTACACAACTTGCCTCTTGATGCATTCATTCAATCCCCGTCCCAACTACTCTCCCATGAATGAAAATCTCCTAACAGCACGCCACAAAAGAACTTGCTAAGCCATTTGGATCAAGAATCTCCCCAGGCAAATCAGCAATTAGAGCCTAAGCTGCCTTGTAAAATCAATTAGGAGTTGTAGTGTGTGTTACAGGTACAAGAGTGGCTGGCACCTCTCTAAATGGACCAGGAAGAGAGCTTTAAGTCTGCCATGCAAGCAACTGTAATCTGCACCACTTAGTCACCAAATTTCTATGAAATCCTCCTCTCTTTGTGAGTAATGCTTCGTGCTGTTGTTTTGAGTTGCTAGAAACTTTCAAAAGTTTTGACAGCCGAGTTGTATTTCAGAGATAAGGCATACGGCGCTCAGATAAAAGGCTTTCGTTTTGTCTTTAACATTAAGTGAAGTTGTTCACCGCTGTTATTACAACAGGAACACTAGCTTACGTTTGATTTGTGTCGCATCTTGTGGTTTTCTTGTGTGGAAGTTTGCGTCTGTCTGTGATAACGCTGCCACAAATGCTCTCTGCAGAATTCAACTCAAATTTACTAGGTGTGTTGAGGTGCTTTTATGTGCATACTGCTGAGTAACTTTGGATATTTCTTCCTAGGTACCCCTACGTGAAAAGTGCTCTTGAAGAAGTACCTGGTTAAATAAATGTTATATTGACTCACTTCAATATCTTGTGATAAAAAAACAGAATTTGTGCAATTCTAACAGCCTTGAAAGTCAATATTTGGTATGACCACCTTAATTCGCAAACACAGCCTGAACTCTCTTAGACAAGCATTCTTGTAATTTCTTGAAGTAGTCTTCAGGAATAGTTCTCCAGGCTTTCTGAAGGACATTCAACGCTATTCTTTGGATGTTGGCTGCCTTTTCTTCTCTAAAGATGATCCCACACTGCTTCAATAATGTTGAGGTCTGGGCTATGGGGAGGCTAATCGATGACTGAGAAGTGTTTCATTGAGTATTTCTCTATCCAGGTACGTTTTTATTGCATTAGCAGTGTGTCTGGGATCATTGCCATCCGTGCAAATGAAGCTGCTGTCATTCAGACTCTTTCTGGATGCGATTGCATGTTGGATAAAAACCCGATGGTACTTTTTGCATTCACAAATCCATCCATTCTTCATTTGTACTCAACTTCTCCAGTTTCCTCAATGAAAACAGTGCACACCATGTCAGGATATTCCAAGTTTTCAGCTAATAGATCTTTGCAAACAAACTTGTAGATGCAAAAATATATATAATGTATTCCTGTCAAGCTGTGTTATCTTTGGAGTATATAAATAAATGAGGGGTGGCTCCAGCTTTTTTCACAGTACTGTATTTTTACCAGCTGGATGTTAATAAGCCCTAAAACCCCAAAATAAGCTACCCTGTAGGGGAACTGAAAAGCTTTTTTGATGAACCGCTCTAGGTATGACTAACCCCCTAACATACACACAGATACTTGATGTGATGTTAAAGCATTGATAACTGGTGCCTTAAGCCATACAATATGATTTTGCTTTGTAAGCACTCAGGTCTGAATCCGAATGAGCCACTTATTCCCTAAATGAAAGCTGCTTCTTCAACTTTCACCATGATAATTAATGAGATCGACATTTTCAATTATCCGTTTCCTGCCTTTGCCGTTTGAGGGAACAGCTGTTAGCGTCGACGGGGTAGGAAGACGGGTGATAGAGAACAAAGAGGGCAGCATCTGGCTTTTTGAAAGATGGCGTATAATTCTTCGACGAGATCTTTGTGTGGCGCACCACCACCAGAGCAGATTTCCACCACGTGTGTCTAATAAAGTGGGACGGTATATACCAGCGCCGGCTGAATTAGGCAGACGTGTGGTTTGTTTATTGTTGCTTCCTGGAACTAATAGATTGTATGGAGACCACAGAAGCTGATAATGTTTGATGCTCTTTTGATGCCATATTTAGGCATTAGTAAAGCACTGCTTACTTCTTTTTACACTTGTGCTGCACAAGCTTTTTTCCTGACGTCCCTCCCTACAGTATGTAGTAACTGAGCGCAAATGGGTCCATTCACAACAGCCTGTCAGAGTTTTTTTTCAATGCCCAACAAAGATTTTCAGTGACAAAATGGGTCATGTAGAGGCATGGGGCCCATTTTAACTTCCACCAAGGTCAGTAGGTCTCTGTTGGCTTATGGCCTATTCAGCTGGGAGCTGCAATTACGCTATGAAACCATGTATCATACTGAGTTAGTCACCAGCTTCAGTTGCTCACTAGTACCATACATCACCCTTGGTTGCACCATGTAGAGTATTTGGAAGGCCACAGTGAGCCCACGGGGGAATCATTAGTTCATATGTAAATATGAGAAAGTGGTGCAGATTTCACCTTGCCTGCACGGATTGAGAGCGTAGTAGCTTGGGAATGACAAACAAGGGTCATGTTGCCCAGACACTACAAACGCCTGTGGTTAGTATTGTTGTTATGATCCTGCATGATAATTGGGGGATGAAAAACTGTGGCGATAAGGCGATCAGCGTGAACACGACCAAAAGTAACCGAAATAAATGGCACAAAAGCCACGAAAGGACTGCCACACTGAAAACGTAAATAAAGTCAAGACATATTTGCATGACTATATTGCTTATCTTGTCTCAATGGAGTTATTCATGTGCTCCCATTAAGGCCTGGCCACATCTTCATGCCGTTTTGCATATGTATAGTTTTTGTGGGCGAAGGCATGCCCCTTCTGCAGCGAAATACTTTCACGCTGAGATCAGTGGAGCGCGTGCAGTTCAGTGAATGTTGTTGTACATTCTCACTTCAGCACATCACAGGAGACGTAACAGCTCATTCTTCCTCACTGGGCCAGACCGAGTCAGAGATGCAAATACGGGCATTCAAGCATGGAACTCCTGACCTCAGTAGGCAAAGCTAAAATTTTAGAACAGCCAGACAGCACTTTTCCTTTCCCCTAAAAGAACTTGAAATATGCATTGGTTGTTTTATTTTTCTCTTTTAATACCATTACAGGAAAAAAAAGGTCTCTCTCGGCTGATTTCCCCCATCCTTGTCCCCACCTTGCTTATAAGATTTTAAAAAAAGAGACATGAGAGAGAGATCAGAATCATTGCGCAGAGTGACAGATTCAGTGTAAATTTCCATGCCAAGATCATATCTGGAACACTGCAGTCATAAGATTTTACAGTCAGCTCAAAACAGAGAAGTCTCTCCATAAAACATGAAAATGAAAACCAGTTCAGAGTCTAACTGTAACATTGGTTTGCACGTGTACAAAGTACAAACCCATTTCATGTTATGGCAGAAAGCAACAACCCCAGGCAGCAAGTCTGAGCTTTTGAGGGAAATGTAAAAAAAAAATATTGAGCCGAAAAATTCAGCATGACAAGAAATACAATGACACCCTTCTTTTAGACTGCATCGCTGTTCTGCCTGTATGTCAGTGTATGCTGCTGTCTACAACAATTACTAGTACACTTGCTGAATTTATATATATACACATGAAATTACCTGAAGATCAACGCTGTGAGAAGAAAATCTTACTTGGCTGCAAAAGCTAAGAGAAGCAAACGCTCCGTCATCGGTCATAAAGCATTTTAAAATAGTCAATAATATTTAGAAACCCTTGTGTCACGCACTTGGGAGGAGTTGGGCTGAGGTTGTGCGGTCAGAGCCGCGAGCCACTCAAGTGGCGAAAAATAATTAGCACAATAATGTGGCGAAAAGGAACTGCAACTTGAGGAAATCAAGTGTTAAGGAACATCTGAGACCGCAACAAGCTGCGCCTATGTTCTCAACAATGCTCAATCATCAGTCCCTGCGGGAGAAAAGCTTCTATTTATAGAGCAAATTCACTCATCCAACTTTAATGATTGCTTAAGTCGGACTGTAGCGTCTGCTGTCGGTGTGGGCTCGTTTCACCAGCACTGTTGCTTATGTGTGAGGTGCAGTACCAAAGGATATAAACATGTGTACTTGTTTGTCATTTATGTGGGAAAATAAGGAAAACCCAAACATGTGGATGTGGTAACTGTGAACTCACTTGATGTTATCAAGTTAATTAAAACCTGGAAATGTCGTAGCCAAGTTGCCCTTAATTGGAAGCTCAAATGTACTCACAACCACATAAGTCTGTTTGTTTTTTTTTACACAACCTCTCTTAAAAAAGACTTGACAACATTCAGGCCCCATTTTACATGAAAAAAAAACACGTGAACCCGTAAAAAGTTTCCAAAAAATCTGGCTAGGGTGGTCACGGTACTAGAATTTCAAACTCGATGCCATTAGTGGCAATTCTATTTTTATGCTAAAGTAATACAAAAAGAAAAAAAGAAAAAAGAAAGCCCCTTAAAATGTAGCAATGTTCGGTAGGCTACCATGAATGCTCCCAGTTGATGCTAGACTTTTCCCAGCTTCAAACTGGGACTTTAAAAGAAACTTTTTAGACAGAAATACGTGTGCTATCCAGTTAAATAACCACCGTCTATTAATGTTACAGATTATACAGCTCACACAGTAAGGTTATCATTTTATTATTAGCGATTATTAGCTGCTACGTTAATGATAGCTTAACAGTTAGCTAATGTAGATACTGGGAAAAGGAGGTTTGTTCTCGTTTTTGCACATGTTTGATTTTCCAAAAATGTTAAGTCCCTCCGGACGCAACTTGCCCAGTTCTCCAGGCTTGGGACCAGAACTAGGAGTACACTAGTTTGTGGTCTCCTGCAATTGGCTAGTTTGCTAATAGTTATACGGCTAACGTTAACATCTGTGTTCAAATGGTCAAAAGGGAGCTTCTTCCTGAAGCTGTGTTTAGTGTAATGGATGTCAACTATGTCAATGGCGGTGCCCCTCCCTGTCTGCAGAGGTACTGTGTGAAGTTGCGCGAGATGTGGGGAAGGCAAAGATAGCACCACATCTCGCACAACATAATACTGTTGCAAATGAGTATCTAATCTGATTAATTTTCAGCACTGCTTAGTATCTGAGCACTGACTTTTTTTTGACCACCTACATTTAACAGCTCCTCCATGCTACCTTCTTACTGTACCATCAATTGGTACTAAGATTGAGCTTAACTCTAATTTTAAATAACCTGGAGTCATATGTTCTTGGCTGCATGGAGTGGCAAGACTGCAGTCTTAGTTATCTTGCATTAACATCAAACAGACTGGCCGGGCTGTATTGTAGAGATAAAAAGACACTGCCCTCGCTATTTGTGAAGTGATATTCAGTTAACATGACACTGCTGCCAAAACTGTGATATACTTCAATCTACCACCTCGACAAAGTTCATTTGGTGTTATTTGGAGACAGTATGTTGGCCACCACCCCATATAATCAGGAGTCCATAACAGTGAGTTGTAATTATCTGTACCTATATGGTTCTCCCACGCAGTCTATTCTGCTGGTGCTTACTGCGGCAGCTTGCCTGAATTGGGGGTATTTATACATGAAATTAAGGTGTAATTAAAATTGGTCTGGTGCTAAAGGGGCTGAAGGTGATTATGCTCATTTGCATAGTACACAGATTTCTTTTTTTAATGCTGCCTCCACAATTACGGCTAGTTCTAACACATTTAGACATCCATCATTTTTAATATTTCAAACAAAACCCAAACTTGGGGATGATTAGAGAAAGTGTTTATGCGTGATAACATTTTGCATTCTTAATGTATCTCCAGGGTAAGACGAAATGATTGACATGCCACCCGTGTTAGTTAATGAAACAGACTTAATTCTAAATGTGCAGTTCTTATTTTCAAGGCATCTGGCAGATGGTTTTTTTCCCCCCCTCATCCTCCTGAGTCAATTACCTCCATGTTGCTCAGGATACGCTTGGAAAACGTAAGCAAGGAAAGATTCTGGTGAGAATCAGATGAGGAATCACTGAAACTGGACGTCCAAAAACAAACATTAGCATTCAGCTCATTTTTCACAGGCACAACATTATCTAATTTGCTCCATTGGGCTTGTTTTGAAGCAAATGGGGGACTATTATATGGGCTGCAGACCAAGGAGAAACTCATTACTTCTCACATTATCACTGGAAATGCGTGGCGGAAAAACTGAGCTCAGCCTGCTCGCAGGCTAAAGCCTTGGCATCTCGTCCAGGTTGTAAATGGACCCCTCTCGGCTGATACGCCATTGTGTCCAAAGCCATTCCTGATATTTGGTGAAGGGATGTCATGACTGCTCCAGCTGTCACAGGCACAGCTGTTCACTTTCCCCTTGAGTGAGCAGAGCTGCCTTTGCCTGGCGGCTCGATGCTGCATGTATGTATGGGCCAGTGTGAGTCCAAGCACAAGCATGCAGGGATACTGACAAGGTGCACTAGCAACACAGCTTATTCCAAGACACGGGAATAAAAACAATTGCACACGAGTAAATAGGGAGCTGCAGGCAAGTAAGCTGCAACTATGAAGACTTATTATTTATGTACTACTGATTTTACTGGACCTGGGGGGTGTGAGGCTCAGCATCACTTCATAATGTACTGTAAAGATAATTATATTAATAAAACTGGTAGTTAATTAAACTTTAGTTAAACATTAGTTAACAGTTTAGAGGTGCAACAAATACAACTTGTAAATGGTTAACAAACGCTGTGTAATCATCTATAAACATTTATTAGCTAGCTATTAAAAAGAAACAGATGTTTAGAAGTTGTTCTGAAAAGCCTACACAGGCCGCTGTGAACCTCAAAAAATGGGTAAGTTCTGTTCTTTCTTTTCTTTTTTTTAGTATCTTTTTTTAAATTAGGCATTGACACCAGAACAATTTGGCCTGGTTTAAGTAAATATGAGTAGTGGTCAGAAGAAACCAAAACAGGTATACGGGGGACAATTCCCCTATGCCTAGTGCGCGGGGAAAAATGATCAATATCATTTTTGTGACATTTTTGTTTGGTGGTGTGCCGTGTGATTTTCTCAGTATGTGCCGTGGCTCCAAAAGGTTGGGAAACACTGGCCTATTGTATACACCAGCAGTCCCCAACCCCCGGGCCTCGGACTGGTACCGAGGTGTATTTCACACCTGAGCCTCAACTCTCGCGGCCCGGTTGGTTTTCAGGGTTTTTATCGTTTTTCAGCGTTATTTTGTTATCGTTTTTATCGTTAACTCAGTTTTCCTGGGTCTTTTCACGTGTGTTATGAATAAATCTTCTTTTTTTCGGTACCGGTACTGGTTTTATTTTGTTGTATTTATCCGCGACACCTTAAAGGCCGGTCCGTGAAAATATTGTCAGGCATAAACCGGTCCGTGGCGCAAAAAAGGTTGGGGACCGCTGGTATACACCATAGGACCAACAGTAAAGATCAACTTGTGGGCAGGGAGGCCGAGGAAAGGCTAACATCAGTAACGAAAGCTTTAGCACGATTTTAGAGCTAATAACTCCTCCATAGTAAGCTGGTGTCCTCCCAGAGCTCTCACACTTCCTGTTAAGCTTTCATTTGCTTTTATTCTACTCAACTGCAGTAGTTTGGGGACTGACACGCATTAATTTGTTCTGATTGGGTTATCTATTACTAATTACTAAAAATTTATTTTGCCATAGTTAAACTGGTACCGATTGGAACTCCCTTCATCTAAATGTGTCAGGCACATCAAGCAAAAACGCACATCATTACTGATCACTTAATTGTTTAACACTCAGTAAAGTTTCCTTAACTAACAGTTTCCATTTATTGTAAGCAATAATCGGCCACGTGTTTACTCTTCACGAGACTTTTGATGACTGGGCCTTTGCTTCTTGTGCAAAGAGGCTCATCAGTAGGACCCGAGGAAAAAGCGCTTTGGATGTATGCACTCATATGTGATCGATGCTTCTCCACTTTGGCCGGGGCAAGCATTATTTTATCATAACACTCTCCACAGCGTGACTGTGTACCTCTCGAGGTCTAGGTGACCGAAGTGCAAAAAGGGCCATATTGATTGCATACTGAAAGAGTCAGTTATGATGAATGGACACTTGCTAAATCAAATTCAGAGATTAATCGGCCAGCAGCAGTGTCATTAGGGCTTTGTGATGGGTGAATTAATACGGTGATTAAATGAGAGGTTGCTACTATGTTACCATGTCAGCTCCTGACAAGCTGACCCAGTATCAGCTGGCAACGCAGTAAAAGATACTTCATCATATTGCACCTTTAGAGTGTGTCTGACCTTTGGCATTAACATTTATCATCCGGGGTTTTCCTAACACTTGTTTGATGGAATAGTCAGTCGTTCACATGAATAGAAACAGCTCATACCCGCTTGGCAGTTCTGGGTTATAGATGTAATGGGAAAAAAAAGAAATCCCAGCGCACTGAGAACACCGCCATAGTGCTAGTTCCAACACAGCAGAATGTGAAAAGACTATGGACGTTTTCTGCATCTATATTGGTGGAGCTAATAAAAGTATTCTTAGCTGGCAGGGAAAAGCAAATGCTGACAAAATCAATGCACCCTACTGCCAAATCCACAAATACTAGCAAGCAGATTTGGCTCATTTTCCAAGCAGGCATATACACGAGAACATGTATACACGCACACACTCTGTCACACACACAGAGACAAATCTGTGAAACACAGTGTCCCTGTGACCCTTATGCTCCATATGGTCAAGAAGAGGGCAGAGAAAATAAGCACACGGCTCTGTGGGTGATTGCAGCTTGGCAGCCAGCTAAGCCCCGAGGTTCGTGGTGTTGAAGCAACATAGCGATGGCTGGTACAACCCTCTTTTCTGTTGCAGTGCTCGTGTCCTGCTTCGTATAGTGTGGTGTAATGTATAAACATGGTGCCTGAAGGGGCAGAAAAACAAGAGCACTTAGCTGAACCTGATCTGCACAGCTGTAAACATGGCAAACATAACAGCAGAGCATGCATAAATCATGTACATTGTATACACAGTGTGTGGCTATAAGCACAGAGCTCCCACAGGGCACCATATTGACTGGAAAATTATCTTGATGAGAAAGAAGATTAGGTGAATGGCTGCTAGTGAAAGAAGCGAAGACGTTTCATCAATGGGATTTGCAAACACGCCGTTATGTCAGCACATGCACACTTTGGATTCACCTTAATACAAGTACATATTTTAAAAAATACCTCAAAGGTACTGTAACATAACTGCTACAGATGCCGTACTCTAACGGCCAGGATAAATCAGATCTTTAATGCAAACAGCTTCTAATGTAACTACTGTCTATGAACATGGACCCAGTGAGCATTTGAACTTTTTAAAAAGCTATCGTGCTATGTTCTCATTATTTGAAACTTTGGCCATGTTTAAACATGAGTTATTGTTAATTATTGACAGAAAATAGGGAAAAGCAAAAAAGGTCCATTGATTGATTAAAGAAAAGGCTGGAAGTAATGATTTATTGATTTTTCTCCAAAAACATATGGAAATAGTGTATAAAAGGCAAAACAGAGTCTGAAAAATGAGCCTGAAAGTCAATATTTGTTATGACCAGTTTTATTCTCAGACATAGCCTGAACTCTCTTAGGTAAACTTTCTTGGGATTTCTTTAGGTAGTCTTCAGGAAAAGTTCTCCAGGCTTCTTGAAGGACATTCAAAGCTCTTCTTTGGATGTTGGCTGCCTTTTGGGGAGGCCAATCTACGACCATTGTGTGTTTTTCTATCCAGGTATGCTTTTACTGCATTGACGGGGAGTTTGGGATCATTGTCATGCTGAAAAATGAAGCTGCTTTCAAGAGCAGAGCCTCCGCCTTGTTTCACAGATGGCTGTAGACAATGACAACAGTACTTCTCTCTTCATTGCCGGATCATTTGTAGTGTTAAATGGTTTAAAAAAAAAAAAACCATTCCTCTGACAGTGGCCAGGTGCAAGAATTGGACTGAAAATGAGTCAAAAAACAACCAAAGTCCAACAGAAACCTTTATAAATCCTGGAAAACTATTGCTCAACACTAGGTTAAAAATGACAAGAAAGTCTGACCTCTTGGAAGAAAAATATAAAGAACTAAGGGTTGCCTCAAGACTTTTCCCACAGCAGTGCATCTGACCAAATAAAACAGAAATTCAAAATAAGCCAACTCAGTTGCTGTCAAACTGTCAGACAGGCTGTAGTCTAGACTGCACGTCCATGCTTTTTTTTGTCTTATTTAGAGCAATGATGGTGGGAGCTCTAAGCACTCTCTTTATCTTTTGGGGGAAAAATATGTGCCAGTCCCACTTTGGTCAAAATGCATGCACCGGATAGCAAAAGCTTTTATGTCTTTATGTAATTTGTGCCCCAGAAATTTTACAGCGTCACTGCTGAGTTTTGCCAATGAAGGCCATACAGTGCACTGCTCGCAAACTACTTTAGCAAATGGGGTTTGCCCCGACAAAAAAGATCATCGCTCGCATAACAAAAGTGCTGGGTGACCTCTGGATGTTTTGATGTGTGAAATAATGCTATTGCCGTACAATATTCATAGAGTGTGACTGGCCATTCACATGTGGCCATATCTTCCAAATGGTTCCCTAATTTGAGCAGACAGGTCCACCACTGGGTCACACACCAGCACAGTCATGCATCTGACCAGGAATAAAGCTGAAATCAATTTCCCCTAGTGTCTCTTTGAGGCCTTTTGAATGGCCTTCAGTGTTTGTGCCCGAGGGAGCACTTACTCCACTTCTGCTGACCTCTTTGTCCCTTCCCCTCTGAGCATATTGCCCGCATTGAAATGATAACTGCCTTTCAATCTCTGGTCAAAACAATTGGATGCACTATTCAAAACCCCGATAGCTCTCAGAGCACTCAACCACAGTTACCAGCCAAATAAATTTTAGGTTAGTTATCAATACGGGCATAGGGGTTGCAGGAAATCAGCGTACTCCTTTTGACCTCTCTGTCGGTTGCTCAACAGTATTCACCTCTAAACGGATGGGGGTCAAATAACAGCATCCGTAGTTCACAGTAAAGCTTCATGCCTGCTGTTTCCAATCAAGATCATAGAATATGTGTTGAAATCAGACTACGTACGCTTCACGGCCTTTAACTGTGTGCAAGGTCGAGCTTAGTATGTAACATGGAAGGAACAAATGGAAACAAATGCAATCGCTTTTAAACTTTTTATCATATGCGATTGTAATTCAATTACTGTACCACCAAGGAGGAATGGAATCTGTGGCAGAATGGCTCGTTACGACTCGCTGCTTTGGGTAATGGTGTTTTCTTTGCTCTGGAAATGAAATATAATATCATTAAATAGAGAGATGTAGAATGAAGTGTCGACAGATCCATCTTGGGTGCCTGCTCAATTTGTTTGTGGGTGCTGAGTGGCTCCCCAATGACAGATCCAGCTCATCATTGAAGCATCCGGCTCGTGGAAATCTGGGGATTTGACTCATCCGACATTTTCGAGATTTATGGACAAAACAGGCAATTAAGAGAAAATCCCAAAGAATGCTGAACGGTTTAATGAATTTTTTCTTTCTTGGTTTTTTTCTTTTCGAGGGCCATGGATTCACAGATCAGGCGACAAATCTTTGCTAGTAATCCACGTGCATGCAACCTCTTTAAATTCGTACCTGTGAAAGGATGAAATCGTCCTCGAACACGGCTATCAGCTGTGACTGAGACTGTTGACAAGTAGCAGCTCGGATTTTCAGTGTTTGCACTAACCTCAAGATAATATTTGCAATGGTACCACTGCTTTTAGCTTCAGATAACAGTTAAGGGGGCTCAGAAAAGGGGTGGGGGAGGGGGGGTGATGAAGAGGAGAGGCAATAAAGAAAAGCTTTGATGTTGTCATGCATGATTGTGCGGAGGCATCCTCGGGCTTGTGTCGAGTGTGTTGATTTAGTGAGTGCTGCAGAAACGAGAATACAGATGGCTACTGGTGCTATTTGGGGCCGGGCTCTGAGAATTAGAAACCTCTCCTACATCCATTATCTTGGGTGACACTTCAAATACTTCAGACACGAGCATCAGATTTCCTTTCACAAGTGTGGCACTATGCCATTTTAATTAATTTACTTTGGAGGGTGGGGTGACTGTCATTAGGAAAAGGAGCACAGGAGCAGTTTAGGGATTTTTCAGCTCTGAAAAAGCCAACTAACAAGCACTGGGGTATTTTTTTGTCTTTTTGGTTTCATATCCTTCTATAACACTCATTTATATAGTTTCTGATTCGATAGGCCAAAACATGGACGTCTGCTCAGGCTTCAGACGGCCTTAAATGCTCGTTTTTTTTCTCCTTCTTGCTCTGTATGATGTCACAGAGTGCAGATGTGCTCGATATGGACATCTCAGACTGTGCGTATGCACCATACTTTCTTATAGTTTTTTATTTTTAACTCAGTTTAATTCAGGTTCAGTTTCCAGAGTGGGTTTGATCATTTCAGTGTAGCTCTCATTGGTTGAAAATGTTTCTTTTTCATTTTGTTAGTTTTAGTCTTTATTACTGATTATTTTATTTAAGGCAAATGCCAGAGACAAGATTTGGGGAAATCAGTATTGAGATTAGAATATAAACAGAACTTTTTGAAAGCAGTTGACTCACAGGCTTATAGACATCCAAAGCCTCAATCAAAACATCTGTTAAACCCCTCATCAGGCAGTTTGTGATAACAGATTTTACCAAGTTAAGTCATACTAAGAATTGTTCCTCTATATTTTTGATTTTAACTTGTTTTTCAAATATCACAAAATTGCAGCCGTAAAAGGCTGATAGCATATTGTTGTAACCCTGGTGGGCAGGTGGGGGGGCGGTGTGGACACCCAAGTTTGTAAATGCGATAACATGAATACAGTGGTCCCTCGCTATAACACGGTCCACCTTTTGCAGTCTCGCTGTTTCGTGGTTTTTTTGTTTTGTTTTTTACAGCGCATTATGTTCTGCGTTCTGATTGGCTGTAGACCATTGTCAATCAATCTCGTGTCGTGTCTCCTGTTCAGCTTGTCAAATTTCCCTATATCTTCGATCACTAACAGCGGGACTCTGAAGTGCTGTACTGTATGTTTGTTTGTAAGTTTTCTCCAACAAACAGAAAATGTCGATGAAACGTTTTGCACCATCAAAGTCAACTGCAGGTGCCTTTGGTTTCATTCTACAGGGTGGGAAATTTATACGGATACACCGTAATAACATGGGAATGGTTGGTGATATTAAAGTCCTGTTTGTGGCAAATTAGTATATGTGAGGGGGCAAACTCCTCAAGATGGGTGGTGACCATGGTGGCCATTTACAAGTCGGCCATCTTGGATACAACTTTTGTTTTTCCAATAGGAAGAGGGCCATGTGACAGATCAAACTTATTGGTAATGTCACAAGAAAAACAATGGTGTGCTTGGTTTCAATTCCCATGTTATTACGGTGTATCCATATAAATGGCGCACCCTGTATAATACTGGACTTATATTTCTACGAAGGTTTAAACTTTGAGAGTGTTTAAACAAGAGAGAAAAGTGTGGAAATGTTTGAGCCTGTCGGAGAAAAGTGTATAAAGTGTGTAGTGAGGGGTTTTACAGCATTAAAACATCGACAATAATTGTTAAAAAATTAAGTTAGCTACTTTGCGTATTTCACCTATTGCAGGTTATTTTTGGAACGTAACTACCGTGATAAACGAGGGACCACTGTATAAGGAAACATAGGATTTTGATATTCATACCAGAGGTACATCTGCTAAAAATGACAGATAGCTATGAATCTCAGTGATACTGAACTTAAGGTCCAGGTCATGAGTCAAGTTTTCTTAAAATCACGTAGGATTTTCATATTCTGCCATAGATGCATCTATTAGGAAGCTGAGGGGTAGCACTGGTGCCCACCATTATTTTTAATGCAGTTTCAGTTAACTATAATAACCTTGTTGCACATGCATCAAAGCTGCTTTTCAGATTTATTTGTAAGAGGCAAACAATGACAGCAAAGTTATCCTGAAAAAAGGATTCTTTTGAACTGGTAATCAAGATAAGCAACTTTTATAACTATTAAAGCGAAATGATGATTTGTAAGCAGGTTGTAGCGAAAGCTTAGATCAGTGTGGCACAGGTTTAATTTAACCACACCAATAAAGAAATAATCTACAAAAAGAGTGATGTCAACAAAGAGCACTGCAAAACAGAGATGCATGCTCTGTTGCAACAGCAGGGCGCTCCAAATGCCTCACAGGATTCTGCACCTGAGCTGCAGACTAAAGAGCCAAACAATGGGAGGGTGTTTTGTTCTGAAACGCAGTCTGTGTATCACGCAAGCGGGCACTTAGGCAAAGGTGACAGATGTTTCCCTGTATCAGACCCGGGAAATAAATAAATAACTCCAAAGTGCAACAAATGAGATGCGTCCACTCCATGTGGCGGACATCTGTGCGGCACACTGCCTCTAGTCGTGGCCGGGTCCTTTCGCTTTAGCATCAAACAACGATTTTTATTCTTCAAGATCAAACGTGTCGCTTTTAGAAGCAGGAAAAAGACTCCGTTTGTGAGGGGAAACACAGTTTTTATCTTGGACTTTGCGTGTCTGTGCATGCATGTTGAATTAAGACCTGCGAGAATAAATACACAAAGAGAAAATGGGAATACACCACTGCGACTAAAGAGACAATTCTGCGAAGCTTAAGAAGTTGATTCAATATCCAAAACGCTGAAACACAGAGTTAAGACTCAGTCATTTTCGACCTTCGACTATTTTAACAACCTGCTGTCACTCTGTTGCAACCGAGCAGATGTGAACTCAGCTCAGTTTTAATTTCCAGGGATGGAAAAAAATCAACTTAGAGGATTTCATTTAAATGTAGGAAGTCTGATGAAAGCAGACCTCTATGTTCTGCCTCATTTCCATCTTTTTTTTCTTAATATGACACACCAGCAGCAGTCTATTGTACATTTTACTTGCAAGTCATGCACATTTGGCTAAACACAGCTCAGAGGCATAATGTAATCAGGGAAGCCATATTCTTGTTGCACAGAATACCCAATATTTTGGAAAATGGGATTCAGCGCATTCTCATCAAACCCCTGGAATGAAATATGAAGAATTTTTATAGCTGTGGTATTTGCTAGAATAATATGCTCGCCAGGTGAATAATCACACTGGCTGCGAATGACAAACCAGTGTGCTGTGCCATAAATACGATGGGAATGGGACAGAGGAATTATTATTATCCCTTTAGGAGAGTGTTCTGCTGTTACTGGTCTAAAATATAAGACTAGTGGTTATACATATAAATTTGAACTAACCCTGTTTGGCACTTTATCGCAATTCTCAAAGGCCCTTTCAATAATTCACAGTTGTGGCGACCAGTAGTCCTAAACACTTAAGCCACTGCTTGATAACTGTGATTCACCACACACGGTGACTGAGGGTATAGCTGATACAGCTGAATCTGCAAAAGCTATAAAATGAATCTGGATGTGTTTTTTTTCCACTAAAAAACACACGACACTGCTTCTATGAGCTATAACGTGGAGTTCAACCTCTCCCAGTTTAAGTTAAACAAGTTTTGAACACAAATTCAAATTAAAGCTGATTTAAATACCAAGTCTTTAAGGGCGCCAATGAAAGATTTAAAGACCCTTGATCTCTTTTTTCCCCCTCGGTGCCAGCTTTTAGAGTTAATTGCTAATTTGTTATTAATAAACATTAACTGTGAAGATATTTCAGTCTTTACCAAAGTGTTAAAGTGAAAAATTCAAAACATTTTTAGAACAATGAATCGTGGATCATTCATGCTCCTAAAGCTTTGAAAAGAATACGATGTATTAGCTTGTGGTGCTAGACCAAAGTCGTGTCACACTCGGGAAAACTTTGTTGACTGTGTGCAACGAACTTGAGATCTTGTTGTCTTTCAAATTATTGTCGAAGCCACATACATGCATCAAAACAGTGATAGAAAAGTAACAAGGCAGCCAGATAGTCATTCAATCTGCTATCAGCCTGCAGTCGAAGCAGTCGTTTGTGATAATACAGCAGATAACTGTCAGAAATTGGCAAAACTTGCAAATCAGTTGCTGTGTGCGTACACAGAAATTCGCATTAGCTACTTACATTTGTAATCTCTGATAGAAATTCCTCCACAATTAGTGATGCGGCTCTTGCAGGACAACAATTTAACTGCAAAATAACACGTGCCTGGCAACCTTGCTTTCATACAGGTGATAGTGTGCAAAAGTCTTGGGCCACCTATCACATCCGCTATGGCAGATGTGTGAGACACTGATGATGGACTTGAACTGAGAGCGAGCCTTTATTTCGGCAGAGCAGAACACAAACAAAAGCAAAAGGAGACAAAGACTAAACTAGCAAAATTTTAAACTGGGAAAACCTAAAAAAAATAAAACTAGAATAAAGAAACTAAAGACCTGAGACGTGGAATACAGAACACTGATGCCTGAAATGCAGTGGGAGGTACGCAGACGATCCAGCAACAAACGGAGGAAGGCAGAGGGTTTGAATCGACAGAGGGATAAAGAGGGAGTAAGACACAGGAGGAGAGCACAGCCGGGAGCAATCACAAACAACGAGACTGGGGGAAGCAAAACGTAGCACACGAGACTATCAAAGTAAAACAGGAAACAAGAGACACTCACAAAGACACAGACTTGACCCTGAGACATGACTGACTGGGGAGACAGGGCACATGAAACTTAAGAAGAGCACAGAGACAGAAACCAAGAGACTAAAAATTATAAATAATAATGAAATCAAAGACTATCAATAATTTAAAACACAAAAAAACTGGGTCACCGAGGACCATGACACCACCCAAATATACATTGAAATACAGTACATAAGGCTAAAAAGCCTTGAGTTTTGTGCCAGTGCTAGCTTTTACACTTTGGGTAATGAATACTGGAATATTCACCTTATCATAAATCCGCTGTATATAAAATAATGCCTTGGTGAATCGAATTTGCTTTAAACCATCAGAATATTTAACTATCATCAAGGTTTGTTTTTTTTTATTCTGCTCAAATGAAGATGTTTCTTTGGTAATTTGAAATTCCACTTCCCATCCTACCAGAGGTGATGTCAAAACATTTACACCCTAGCTTGCAAATCCGATAAGAGCAGATTAAAAAGGATAGTGATCTCGAATCTGTTATTCATAGATTCCTTGTGACAGTCCTGCTTGAAGAGCCAATAACCTTCAGAGTCCCCACTTTGTGATGGAAAGAAAACAGTTAGCCTGAATTAGTGAACCACATCCAAAGGTTACACAATGGACTTCCACCACTCTGTTACTTGCCAAAACAGCTGATTGATAGGGAACCTATATCAGTTCAAGTCTTTGAAATGCCACAAAGAGGCAGCTTGAAAGAGGACGGATTATGTCCTCTTGGAAACTTGTGATTCCACACCACTAACCTGAGCGTTAAACTGATGGATGATTTCTGATATGTGTTTGGAAATAAAGAAAGGGCAGCTGTGTCACACTAAAGAGGTCAACGAACTCTAGTAAATCCAAAAGGCGGCGTAATGCTTTTGCAGGGGTCCATTTCCTAAACTAGATAAAGTGCGCCGTTGTCGAGGTAAAAAAAACCAAAAGCCTTGTTTCTCATTTTCCAAAGGTTTCATTCAGCTGCGTTGGCCTTATCTTCCATCCACAGCCAACTGTATGGACCAACACAGCCTTGATACGACAAGTGTAAGATAAACTTGACAGATCAACTTTTTCGATAGTCACAGCACCCATAAACAACTGGGGCCTCTAATCTGATAATCCACCAATGAAAGATTAGACGCGGGGAGTATTATTGTGTTGTCACTCTTGCTTACAGGGTCACACGGGCTTTAACTGCCAGGGTTAGACATCCCTCGGCAAATCCTGGGAAGGTGTCACATCTCAGCAGGTGAGGTGTGGCGATAAGACAGACCGGGGGGGATATTAAACGGACAAACTGCAATTATCACAGGCATTAATGAGAAGCCAGGGAACTACAGGAGGCTGGCAGGGTGGCTGTGCGATTAGAGACCCGTTCTGTATCTGAGCACTCAGAGATTTGACTTCAGAAACAGTCGCGCATCTATCAACGGCTGTTTGCGCAGTGATATATCCTAAAACCGACCCCCGTAAAATTCACCTAGATTTCACTGGATTTCGAAGGCTCGTCGCGGGAAGCATCTCAAAATCACTTATGTTACAAACGCCATTAGCGCGACATCCTCCTCTGTTCTTTTCGGTTTTGCAGTCCTGCTTCTCTGTACATTTCTGAACCTGACATTAACTATCCGAGCAGCCCCTGCATATGCTCGCTGCTATCTCGCAAGACGAGCCGGGGAGTTGGAGTAATTCAAACATTCTTCAAACTGCAATTTATTTTCCCTGAGTTGTAATTATGGTCTATTAAAATGCAAATGATGTCAATGGCAGAACAGCGCTAATCACTCAATGTCTGTTTATGGGCAGTACAGCCACATTAGAGAGAGAGAGACTCACACAATGAGGACTGAGATGAACAGAGATCCTCTATCAGTGAGGGATCCAATAAATTAGAGTCTCAATAGATTGCATTTCCCCCGGGAATATGAAGATACCGTAATATTCCATTTAAAAAAAAAAAAAACAGGTTACATACACTGTGCAGCACATTCACAGGCATGCATCAAAAATTCTGTATCTACAACAGTTTCTTATAATTATACATTAAGAACATTTCCATTGGTGGACTGCATTAAGCTGCACGAACCGTCTTCAAGCCATCTCCATGCACACTATTACAGCCGCGTATTATCTGTTTGCAGTGGGTGCAAGCGTGCGCGTGTTAAGCCAAATGTCACACACAGGTGTTAAATATAACAAATTTTCGAGGATAATAAAACCAACAAACACAAAAATGAAGGCCAACGGTTGCTAAAAATGCACGCGATACTTTCTGTCATTCTGAATAAACCAGAAACAGACGATAATGCTACAAGCTCAGTGTTCTACACTTTATCTCAATAACAGCCTTCTGCAAGTAACGGGCTAATTTGGGGGAATAATCCGCACTTTTTTAATTTGTTTCGTTTTTCCACGAAATTACTTTCTGTTTTTTTTATCTTTCCAAATTATGCCTTGCATTATTCCGAGAAAAATGGACAACAGTCGTTGGAACTAATTTTCTATATCATTGACGTCGCGCATTTAAATGTGCTATGTTTTTTTTCTCCCCCTGAACGTCATACGATCCAATTTTAATGTTGTTTAGCTAAAAGCTAAAGTCTCTAATCAAGGAACCAAGACAGAAAAAAAGGCTAAATTTAGGATTTAATCAGCTGTTTATCCTGTTTCTATATCATTTTTGTCTGCCTGCTGATGCCCATGTCAGCTGGATTCTGTGAGCTATATATATCTATTTTTTAAACCATCCCGTATCCATAAATAAAGAAAACCCCGAGGCATACTATAACTATGATGATACCTTATCTTTGCTTCATCCACAATTAATCATCAATGCAAAATCCTACAAAATTAGGGCTTACCCATCAAAACTGTAAATGTTTGAAAATTAGCACCAATTACTGACTACATAAATGCAGATTAAGATATGTTTGATATTTGATTCCCCCCACCCCCACCCTGTTCTAGTCCCAATTTTGGGATGAGACGCCACAGTACGGATGGAGGTCCCGTCCTAAACGCATGAGGTCAACAATGATCCATATTTGAGTTTTATTCATGAATGTGTAGCAGAGGGGCATAATGTGGTCATGCTCACTACACATGATTTACTGTTGCACCTCATGTGAGTGAAAGGCTCACAAGAGCTGTGCTTATGGAGTGATGACTTTGATGAGCATGAATTACCTCGCCGTTGTAAGCAAGCGGCGCGCTGCGTGCTCCTCTCTCTCTCTGCTGTGTCATTTCAGCACGCCGCTCCTTCGGCGGCTGATGTTTACACATGTGCATGTTCTCCGCTTCCATCACTTTTGCTATGCATTACAGTGAGCCGAGCGGGGGATTAAAGCTTATCTATAATACTGTTAACCATACGCCATGACAACAACCTCATGTCCCCCTCCCCCCACCCTTTACTTATCGGGAGGTTATGCTGCTGACAAGACACGGTGTTATTAATAATCAGAAACTTCTGAAGCGTTCACAGGAATGCAGCGCAACAATGCGGTGTTTCAGTTAAAAAAATGGCAAGAAAATAAATAAAGAAATGAATCTATGCTGCAGATGAAGGGGACGCTCCAAAGTAAAATCAGGTTCATGTTTAGATGTCTGTCCAGAAATACAGCCTGATTTGATTTGAAGACGTGTGGCGGGAGCTTGCATGCTAACGTTTCACTGAGGAAAGGCTGAAAAACAGGCACGTTAAGACAACCCTGCATGCATATGACACGAGCAAAATGTCACAATGTGCACTTAACAAATTGAGAACGAGCTAGCCGCAATGGTAGAGTGCTTTTGTAATCACTGATTACAGGATTTGTGAGTAGATAAATAGCACTTTGGCCAGATCAATACTGTCATCGCTCCTTCGTCAGATCACATTAAAAGCAGGAGCTGGGTAATAATGGAAGAGCGGTCGGACACACGCAGTCGTATTCTGTTTGATCGTAAGGGGGTGGGTGTCCCCTAGGGCGCAGTCTCTAGCCTGTTGATAAATTCATCTTTCTCGCCGTCCCCATGGGAGCTTGCCAATGAGTGAGGGGCATTGACTTTTCATTAAGGAGATCACTGCATTGGAAATTGAATTTATTTTGGACTTACAAACAGCTCTGTTGTGTTCTTGAGTCGGCCCGAAGGCCAGAGCAGAATTCCAATACAAAGGTGACGCGTTTGGCTGAGTGATAACGCTCTCCGTTCCCTACAGTTAAATACACACAGGTGTCAAGAAATAACATGCAAAATTGAGGACTCTGCTATTATAAAGGATTGAGAGTGCTACAGTCGTGCTGTGCAGTGGGCTACTCGTTGCTGTTTGCCTAGTTTGGATTGATAATGGCAGCCTTTGGCAACAGCGATGCATAAAAGAAATGCACAGCATATGAATGTTACTAGAGTGGTTGCTTTATACTACCATCAGTATACTGGCGATTTCACTTGGCAGGAGTTATAAGAGAAAATGCATAGGCAGAGACCACCCTCACTAACTTCTCATGCTTACTCATGTCCTGTTTTTATATAAGCAGGCCTGAAAAACAACAGACACCACACAGTTGGTAAAAGAGCTTCAAGGGTTACTCCAAGGAGGCTTTCAAGAGTAAAGAGGAGAAATAGGAAGCACACTGTGTCCCGTAGTTGTTTTAACCCTTATATACATGGGTTAAACAGCGGTCGCCAACCTTTTTTGCGCCCGGTTTATGTCTGACAATATTTTCACGGACCGGCCTTTAAGGTGTCGCGGATAAATGCAACAAAATAAAACCAGAACCTGTAACAAAAGAAAGATTTATTCATAACACACGGGGAAAAGACCCAGGGTAAACGAGTTAACGATTAAAAAAAAAAAACGTAAAATAACGTAAGAACCCTGAAAACCATAAATTTCACACTGGAGTCTCAACTCTCGCGACCCGGTACCAAACGACTCGGTCTGTGGCCCGGGGGTGGGGACCGCTGGGTTAAAACATGCATGAGTTTTTGAGACTTCTACAGGGAGTGCAGAATTATTAGGCAAGTTGTATTTTTGAGGAATAATGTCATTATTGAACAACAACTATGTTCTCAATGAACCCAAAAAGCTCATTAATATCAAAGCTGAATGTTTTTGGAAGTAGTTTTTAGTTTGTTTTTAGTTGTAGCTATTTTAGGGGGATATCTGTGTGTGCAGGTGACTATTACTGTGCATAATTATTAGGCAACTTAACAAAAAACAAATATATACCCATTTCAATTATTTATTTTTACCAGTGAAACCAATATAACATCTCCACATTCACAAATATACATTTCTGACATTCAAAAACAAAACAAAAACAAATCAGCGACCAATATAGCCACCTTTCTTTGCAAGGACACTCAAAAGCCTGCCATCCATGGATTCTGTCAGTGTTTTGATCTGTTCACCATCAGCATTGCGTGCAGCAGCAACCACAGCCTCCCAGACACTGTTCAGAGAGGTGTACTGTTTTCCCTCCTTGTAAATCTCACATTTGATGATGGACCACAGGTTCTCAATGGGGTTCCCGATCAGGTGAACAAGGTGGCCATGTCATTAGTTTTTCTTCTTTTATACCCTTTCTTGCCAGCCACGCTGTGGAGTACTTGGACGCGTGTGATGGAGCATCGTCCTGCATGAAAATCATGTTTTTCTTGAAGGATGCAGACTTCTTCCTGTACCACTGCTTGAAGAAGGTGTCTTCCAGAAACTGGCAGTAGGACTGGGAGTTGAGCTTGACTCCATCCTCAACCCGAAAAGGCCCCACAGGCTCATCTTTGATGATACCAGCCCAAACCAGTACTCCACCTCCACCTTGCTGGCGTCTGAGTCGGACTGGAGCTCTCTGCCCTTTACCAATCCAGCCACGGGCCCATCCATCTGGCCCATCAAGACTCACTCTCATTTCATCAGTCCATAAAACCTTAGAAAAAGCAGTCTTGAGATATTTCTTGGCCCAGTCTTGACGTTTCAGCTTGTGTGTCTTGTTCAGTGGTGGTCGTCTTTCAGCCTTTCTTACCTTGGCCATGTCTCTGAGTATTGCACACCTTGTGCTTTTGGGCACTCCAGTGATGTTGCAGCTCTGAAATATGACCAAACTGGTGGCAAGTGGCATCTTGGCAGCTGCACGCTTGACTTTTCTCACTTCATGGGCAGTTATTTTGCGCCTTGGTTTTTCCACACGCTTCTTGCGACCCTGTTGACTATTTTGAATGAAACGCTTGATTGTTTGATGATCACGCTTCAGAAGCTTTGCAATTTTGAGACTGCTGCATCCCTCTGCAAGATATCTCACTATTTTTGACTTTTCTGAGCCTGTCAAGTCCTTCTTTTGACCCATTTTGCCAAAGGAAAGGACGTTGCCTAATAATTATGCACACCTGATATAGGGTGTTGACACCCCTTCTCATTACAGAGTTGCACATCACCTAATATGCTTAATTGGTAGTAGGCTTTCGAGCCTATACAGCTTGGAGTAAGACAACATGCATGAAGAGGATGATGTGGACAAAATACTCATTTGCCTAATAATTCTGCACTCCCTGTATATCATCAGTGTGACTTTTCTTTTCCCACCGAAAAAATGAAATAAATAAATTGCCTGATACATTTTTAAGAAATAAACTGCAAAAAAAAAAAGAAAAAAATGCCTGATGCAGTAAATATATGCAAATTAATATATATAGACATAAATATATATACATACAAGGTTAATTTCTCCTGGTATTCTCCACAATGTTTTTCATTTAATTAAAAAAAAAAAAATCTCCCAGATGTGAAGAAATTCATTCATGAAAATCACTGTTGTAACCGCTTTTATTTATTCCGTAGGACATCTATCCATTCAAGCGAATGGGTTTGGTTAACCCGTAAACGAGATTAATTTAATAGCTCCACTGCTTCTTAACAGTGCATTATTGGCCTTATGGTTTCATCGCTGGGTAGTCAGTGTTATTTAATGCTGGGATTTTACGACCTATGGGCGTTCGGGAAAATATCAAGGGTCACTCCGCAGCACTGTACCTCCCACCTATGCAAAGCTTTTCCACTTCATCCATTTCATCAAGGTGAGCTAAAGTGTTTACCCCATTAATTTATTTCAGCTAAAGCCAGAGCACTGACCCATAAAATGAGCTAAGATAATACTGACCTTAACATGGTCTTCTGCACATGGAGGTAATTGCTAAGGCTCCAGATCAATCAATATTGACTTGCCAGTTTTTTTTAAACCTCCTTTTTTCCCACCCTCTGTTGCTTGAGCTGAATGTGTAAAATTGGCTTTAGACGGATGGAGAACATATCCCTGATAGTTTAACCTTTATCTAGCTAACATGTTCACTTATCTGTACAATTATAGATTTTGCCAGTCAAGCTGTTTTACACCAAATCTGTTAAGTGTTAAAAGACGGGAGTACAGCTTGGATTATTTTGGATACCCTCCCTGCGTGTTCGTATGTGTTAGCTGAATCTTCTGTATGATCTGTTGCCACATGCAACGCCATCACATTCAAACAACAAATTCCACACGCTACATCTTTGCAGGCGCACATGCATGCCTTTACATCACAATGTACTCGAAGGCATTTAATGCTTTTTTTCCTTTAATTTTTCAAGGTAGGGGCACAGACTTAGCAGGCATTTCCATCTTGACTTGATAAATCTCACAATCTTCTTTTCCTTGCCACACTGAAGTAATTTATTTTCTATCTCTCCGAGCTATATTTTCCAGTTAATATTTCATTTTTTTTTCATACAACCTGACAAAGGATGCCACAAGGGATGATAAGAATTCTGAAACCTTTGCACTCTCTCTCTCTCCCTAGATACAGGGTTTACCTTGACAAATGTTTGAAGAAGTAAGGCCTCTAAAATAACTTCGATTCTAGTGTTTTGTTCTTCTTTCGTCACACACGAAAAAAAAAGCTATACGCTTGTCTTCACTTGGGTATGCCGTTCAGGAATGGCGAGGATTGACGACAGATGTTTACATAAGTGCGTTCGGCTTCACGGGTGATTCCAACCAACCACTGGGTTACAACCTGCACCGAGTATCTGATGATAACATCAAAAACAACACACGCGCTACGAACATCTACCTCCTTCAGGTAAAGATCACAAAGGCTGGCTGACTAGAGACGCTATTTATGGAGTTCTCAATCAGCAAATCCTGATTGTGTCAGTCAGACCTATTTTCATTCCTGCCGGCTAAACATTCATCATTCATTCGCTGCAAATGCGTGCAGTTTTGAGTCGGGATTGTGAGGGGCGATTTTAAAGTATTAACGTTCTCGTACCAAAAAATAAACCTACTGTCCAGTGATTTCCAAAGCCTGCTTGTGCAGAACCAAACGACTTGTTCCTTGAGTGATGGGTAGCAGTTTCCTTCTGGCTATTCAACTCGCCCTTAATTTGAATTTGATAAGATTTCCTTCAGAGACATTGTTAGGCTAATGTAAATTTGGAGGCACGACTAGAGCCTACAGCTGGCTTAACTTTGATGAGGTGTTAATATCTAATATCAAAAAGCAGATAAAAACCCTTATTAGCCCCAGTGGTCTTGCTAGAGTGGGAACTTATTACACAGAGTAGATGAGATCAAAGCAGATGAAGTAATAAGACTGCCGGGGGCTTTGTTACATGTCCTTAAGCTTTCCGACGGGGTCAACTTAATTTTGTGACTTAAATGCTGAGGGTTTACGAATGCAGACAAGCCGACATTGTTTGAGAAATCTAATTCAGACTCTCGTATTTCATAGACTGCAACATCTGGGGGATTACAGTGTCTCGAGCCAGAGGCAGTTTGATAATCGGTTGTCATTTTAGGAGTTGTATGCCCTTCGCAGCTTCGGCGGTTTCTAAAGGTCTTTGGTTCAATCAAATATTTGTGAGATTAGCTGGGCTGCACTCCTTTCAAGAACTATTTCCATGTGGGATGGGTTTTAATGTTTGCCTTTGGGCTTTTGTAGTAGAACACTCTGAAAATATGCCGGACGAGTGATAATTTTGGACTCTGAAAGTTATTTTGAGAGAAAAATGCGGCCATGTTTTAATAGCCAGCGAGGAATAACATACACTATGAACTCAAACCAGCTTGAAACGTGATCGTAACGTAAACAGACGCGGACAGGGACCACTGGGGCTGCGTTTGAAATGCAGCAGATGTGGTAAATTTCTTTTAATATGTATCGTTATTGATTTCTTGTAATCTTACAGCCCCCTAATCACTGGACGATTGTACAGTAGATCCACTATTACACACAGCAGGCTGAAGACATGTAAGTAATAGACTTCCTCGATCTCACAAGAAAGCACCAAGTAAGCACACTGTTTGTATGCCAGCAATCAATGCTGTGGACTTAGAGGAATGAGCTTTTGACTGAGTGACTGAGGGATGGCATCAATACCAAACATTCACCCTAAACAAGTCGGAAAACACCTTCGGTTCCTGCACCGTGTCCCATTGATTTCTATTCAGCTCAACGCAGATTCTGCAGCATTTAGACATTTAATTCCCTCTCAAGCAAAGTCATTACACAGTCGAGCATTTAATTAAGCAATCACAGTGGTGCAATCTGAATGATTCAGTGTCTAAATGAGGGCCAAGTTTCCATTATTGTGCCTTTGCAGTTCCTAACAAAGCCGCTTGTAAAATGTTCAGATTTACGGAAATATTTCATGTCTCCGAAACGCATCCCCTCCTTTCACATATCAGTCGCACATCTTCTCAGCATGTCAAAAAGTTCACAAACAAACAAAACAGTCCACTTCTCTCACACTCAAAAATCCACACAGTTACGTTCTTAATTAAGTGTGTTAAAGGGTTTTTTGAGATAGAAGGAGCCAGGTATTCACGGCTGACCTATTTCCACTGCAAAAGAAACATAATTTTAGGGGCATGGGCACAGATGTGTCTGAGGATGTGCTGGGGAGGTGTTCTCTCCTTTCCACGCCTCTGTGAACAGGGCGACAGTTTATTATGTCTGGATATAGCCTGTGCGTGTGCTTGGTTCGCCTTTTCCCAAATGAGCTCAGCTGTAGTGACATTGAAATTCACAAAATGTTCAAAGCTGGTCAGTCAGTGCAGCTTGTGGTGGCTTTCGTAATGAAATTTGGACAATGCCAAAAAGGGGATTTATCTGAACCCCATTGTTTTTATTTATTTGCACATCGAGTAAATCTAATTTTCTTAAGACTGTCGAGTCATTTTTTTCACAAGTAATTATCCTGGAAATTAGTCCTGTGATGCAAAACGGACAAATTTATGCCCTGAAGTTTGGAAGATAAAGAAATGTGTATAAATTATAATACCCTTACAAATATACATCTCCAGTAAATAAGGGAATTACATTAATTGAAAGTTTGTCTTTGTTGCTTTAATGCCACTTGCCCAACCAGTTAAAAGTTAAGAAAAAACAAGTACCAACAATGGAAAAGTAGGAAAGAAAATGACTATTTCTAACTTGTGATTGGGTGGGCAGACTGCAGCCGGCCTTTCAAACATGCCCACTGCTCAAGAAACACACAGAGCTCTGAAGCCGGCAGATTCCTCAGCTACAAAGAATTCATTCTGATGGCTCAGCATGCATGCAGACATTTCTCACTGCTTGAGAAAAATCACATGCATAATTTCCTCTAAGTCATGTACGGAATGAAACAAATTACTGTTCTAAGATTTTGTGCATGACATTTGACAGCTATTATATACAAATAATAATAAAAAAAAATTAAGATGTTAGAAACTGGAGACCATTCCAGCATCTAGCCCTGAAACAGCGACCTACTGCTCCTGTTTCCCATATGTTATTTCAACGAGTCCGTCCTGATCTAAAAAGCGAAAATCACAGCTTGTTTTTTAAAAGAAAAACAACACACTATTTAGTAACACTTATATCTGATATCTGTGCTTCTCTCCACCTCCACTGTTCTGGGTGTAATCACCTGCGGAGGGGGGGTTACATGGGAAATGGGTTAAATGGGGGTTAAAGACAAAAGGAAGAGATTAAGACTAATATATAACTAAAAGAATCAAAGGATTCAAAAATGTGGGCATTAGTTAATTCAGAAATTTGACATAAATTGCCAATTATATTAGTTTGCCTCTTTTTTATGTACATTTCCACTGATTATCCTGTTTGTTTGGTTACCGACTGAACTGATTCACTTTTAAATTCATTTTTCTGAGTATATGATTTTCTGCATTCTTTTAAACTTTTTTTAACACTCACCTTAAACCTCCCCTTATCACCTTATTACCTGGGCATTTATTTGTATACGCTTTTGTACACTTCTGCATTTTCATTGTCTGAAACAGAAGCCTGTCATTGAAAGTGTTGTATGGAGTTAACTTTCCAATGTCCTCAAACATATTTGCACAGACAGTCTTACATATAATAATAATGGATTGGATTTATACAGCGCTTTTCAAGGCACCCAAAGCACTTTACAATACCACTATTCATTCACTCTCACATTCACACACTGGTGGAGGCAGCTACAGTTGTAGCCACAGCTGCCCTGGGGCAGACTGACAGAAGCGAGGCTGCCATATTACACCATCAGCCCCTCTGGCTAACACCAGTAGGCGGTAGGTGAAGTGTCTTGCCCAAAGACACAACGACCAGGACAGAGAGCCCGGGGATCGAACCGGCGACCTTCCGGTTACAGATGCGATTCCCAACCCCCCTGAGCCACGGTCGCCTATGTATGTCTGATTTATCTTGAGGAGTTTTTTTGTTTTGTTTTGTCGTTGTTGTTGTTTTTTTTCTATTGTCACATCTGTCTCATTTTCTCTGTATGCACTCATGCCATCTTTAAAATTCCCCTTCAGTTCTTTGCTCATATATAATATTACTTCAGTATTTGTGATGATTCAACAAAAATGATTTTAAAAAGTCAGCTTTGAACGGTATTCTTTAGAGTAGATTTTATTACTAAAGGGCGAACTGACCTTTGACCTTCTATACAAATCTGATGCTAAACTAAGCTAATCAGTTTTAAGCTAATGTCACTTTAGCTTTACTGTATGATTCTCATGCAACTCTGGAATAAAATAAATAAACAATTGTATTTAATAAAGGATAGAAAGTGTGCCTTATAAAAAGAGAGATAGACAATTTACACACACACACACACACACACACACACACACATACATACATATATATATATATATATATATATATATATATATTATGGATGTTTGTATATATAAATTGTCTATCTCTCCCTTTAAGTTGAACTTTGACATTCTAAACTCAGACTACAGATGTTAATCAAAGTCAAAACTTAATCCAGGCCTGATAAGATGCTCTATTTAACAGCCTCCTTTTAGCAGGGGGCTCGATCAGGTGAAATGAAGAGGAACTGATTGCTTGTGGTGATTGTGCTGATTACATTTTAAATTTAAAACTTTCCTCCTCGTACATGGTCCTGAACACTTTTCCAGACAATGACATGGCAGACTTAGTAAATGCCAAGGTCCCTGCAATCGCATAGACTGACAGTGAAAAACAACACTTCTATTTCATCTACAGATGTCTTTATATTATTACATTACGAGTGTAAGTATATGTGTTTCTAAAACATTAGTTATGTGCAAATAGCCACTTTCCTACTTGTCCAAATCCTAACCTCTACCATTGGTAAAATGTATAAAATAAGGCCGAATTATTCCCAAAAGATGAAAATGCTGCTATAGTTGCCCAGGGAAAAGCATTTTACGCAGTATTCTGTTGACGTTTTGCCACAGCAGCAGTAATCATGAGCATGTTTTCAAAGTTTGATAAAACAATCATGTTTTGTGGGAAGGAGAGTTCAGCCGTGCTGACCTTCCTTTCTTCTGACTGCGCCCTGAATTCACAATGATTGAGATCCGTGTTGCAATTCCCCCCCTAGTTAAAACATTATGGATGTTTGTATTACAAGTGTCACATAAATGACATTTGAAAATGTACAGCGCGTGTTGTGGGAAGCGGGTAGAGGCGAGGTTATTCTTTGCCAAGTGCTGAAGTACATAAATGAGTTAATAAAATTACAATTTCAAAATGAGAACAATTAAAATATTGTAACGGATTACAAGCTAAATCTAACAATGCTCGGTGTAGGCACAGCAGGCAGTTGTAAGCATGATCACAAGCTTTACCATCAAACCTCTTACTGTGACAGAAATGGGCGGAGTGACAAATCATTTTACACAATCTTATAATGTTTTCGGAACTTTTGCATCCTGGTAGGTTTAATGTCATGGCAACAGTATCAGTTCCATTCCATGAAAATCAACCAATCATTTTGCATCTTTTGCAAGTCATACTCCAAAAATCTATGTGCTGGCTTGACATCACACATTACAGAGCTGATGGCAAACTTACATGTGACCTTTCTGCATGTGCTACAGCTGTGAAAAGTTAACTGTGAGCAGGAACGTATTCATTTCCAAACACTTGGAGCTAAAGCACAGGGAAACACTGAAATGACTGTATGTATTAGTTTATGTCTCATAAAACAAAGCAGCTCAGGACTTTATGCGTCATGCATAAAAAGCCTTAGCCACATTGTTGGAGGGGGAAAAATATAATTCAATAAAGTCAAGATCTTGATGTCAAATAAATGAATAACTGGGATAAACTATTGCTTCATATTATGCATCACATTAGCATTCAATTTTGTCTACCTGAGCCTGCTCGTGTAGTTAGAGCATGTAAATGCCAAGATTAAACACAGGAGTTACAAAATACTGGATTTTAAATTGGTTATCTAAAGTCTCCTATAAGTACAAAACATCAAGAGTGCTTGCAGACACTTTTGCTTGGGAAAATGACAAGCTGAAGGTTACAGCAACTGCTAATCTACAACATTAGCTCCATGAGCAACTTGACGAGAGGCCAAGATTGGCATTTTTTCCCCGTCTGCTGTCTGTTAAGTGTTCTTTTCAAGTCAGTGAAGAACCTCTGTGTATTTTACAGAGTGTATCTCTAAGTATAAATATATTACGTAGAAAAATTCTTAAATGAATACACATAATATAGTCTATCGCATCTATGACAGGAAATCAGTCGTATCAGTGAAAAATATATTTCATATTTATTCAAAATCTTAACTTACCTGTCCCCATCGCCATTAACATACATGCACAAACACATGCATGAGTGACGATAATCAGTCCAAAACCTGATAACGTTAAAGATAAACCCCAAAGGGAAGAGTAAAATCCTTAGAGGGGCCTACCTTGAGGTCGAAGGTGTGAAAGTCATGGAGCATTCTCTCTCCCGAGACCTGTGACAGAGCAGGGGGGAGGGGGGGGGGAGACGTCAGTCATGATTACGCCTCAGTGCAATTACAGGGCAACTCCCCTGACAGTGATTGATCAATGAGGAACTCCTTTAATGAAGACAAGGACTCAGGGGCTTCCAGGAGCAAATTGGCAAAAGTAAGAAGTGGGAATAGTGTCCCAGATTGCCGAGCCTATAAGAGGATCATCCCGTCTGCAGCAGCAGTTCTTTGGTAGTGGCAGAAGTACAGTATTCACAGGTACATGCCTGACTTTAGCCAGCTGAAAGTAAATTAACTGCATTGATATTTAAAGTTAGATTATGATTGATTCTTGTCAACAATTTCTGTTGTGTAAGAATTTGTGCTGACACTAAGATAGCACAATTTTTGCAGTGTAGTGTTTAAACTATGGAGTACTATGTGGATATTTTGTGATACAGTACAACGTCTAGGATTTAAGGATGATAGTAATACGAACTTGGAAATGTAACGATGTACTATAAAGAAGTCTGCTGTTAACATGCAAAGATGCATCTTTGAGAAATCATCTCTGTGTTGTCTTTGAATGAAAATGCACATAAAGCTTTTGTGTATATATGTTTAAATGGGCACTTAAATGAAATGAAAATGTTTACCCTTACTGCTAACTCTGAGAGGTGTCCAGAGTTCGCTGATTCTATTCTAAGTTCCTTTACGAACTGCTAAGTTTCAGACAAAGTTGACACAGGGCTATGCCCACTATTATGATGTTGGCTCGCTTTAACTTTAAACAAAGAATGTGCGAAAAGAACTGAACCGTAGTCTAAAATAGCGCAGACAAATCCCTTTCCAAGTGTTGCTATATAAATGTGCGTGTAGTCATATTTAAAGCAGACTTTAATTAGTATAACATGGTTTTAATCTTCAGCCCTGACAAATGGAGCGATCCAATTATTGTGTTATTTGTCATCATCATCATCATGTGTGCCACATTTAACACACACACATAAGTTATCTGAGAGGATAAAACTGTAATAGCCACGTGTGGTCATGGTAAAGATTCACAGGGAGATGCTGACACGGGCTAGAGCAGGGGAGGGAAATTAATTTTCCCAAGGGGAAACATGGGAAACTGGGAATGTTGTTGGGGGCCGCACTAAAAAGCTTGTAAAGACATGGGAAGAGTATTTGCCCACCTCTGGCCCAGAGGAAACCTGACCCCAGATTTAACAGGGGGGTAGTTTAAAGTGCAAAACTAAAAGCTAAGAAAACGTCAGGATGGATACAACCTGACTTTAGAGATTAAGACTCGCAGTAGTATCTAGCCGCACCATGTGTTACCTTCTAAATGAAAGTGGGCTTCAAGCCACAGTGCTTCTGGGTGAGTTTTCTTGGGACAGCTGAAACAAAATTGGAGCTTTGTGCTAAGTCACATCAGCCTTGTGGTCATGGTAGAAAAAAAAACAACTTTTTAAAAAAAAGAAAAGTACACCATCACACACCATAGGGTCGTGTTGCTGCATTAGGCACAGTGTGCTTGAATCTGCAAAGGACACAATAAAATCAAGGTATCCAGGCAGTTGCTGGTCATGGTTTTTCCAACAGCATAATGAGATATAAGATAAAATGAATGAAAACAAGAATAAGTAGAAAACACTGGCTTGATGATATTTATTGGGCACATATCAGTAGTCCTGATGCACTTTAGTGCTTTTAACTCTGTTACACAAAACAGGCTGGGCTCAAGGGCCACTTAAACATGACTGCCTCAGTTGGACTGTCAAGAACAGCCTCATTGTTAAAACACCAGAGAACAAGGAAATCAGGCCCTTGAGGCAAAAGCTTCGTATGCCACTGTGTTGAAATTCAGTTCTTGATTTACACCTGCAACACTGTGTGCAGAAAAGTGGACTGCCTTGTAGTCTGACCTACCATAAGGGAGGACATATTTACTTTGTGTTCTATTCATGCCATGTACACAGGTGAGTAGGGCACTTGTCAAAACCAGACAGCCCTTCAAGCAAAACATCTGAATGACCCTTGAGGCACGTGCACAGATAATCAAAAGGACAGAGAAAGATTAATATGGAGACACATATGTTGATACTGCCAAAGAGGAGAAGTTCATACTGGAAGTTTGGACCTGAGTGGTATTCAAACTGGGAATGTGGGACTGGAGACACTAATTAAGAAGATCCACTTGTGTGGTATTAATAGGTGCATCTGCACTTGACACAGTATTTTAGGAAAACTCAAAGTGATCACACCTACACCTATCCTGAACTCTACAATTCAATTTTATTTAATGACACACATTATTTGTGTTATATGCAAAAAAGAGATAAATCCTGCCTCAAAGCTGCTTTTCTGGTAGTTCCCGATACAGCCGATGACTCCAAGACCACAGTTTTCTGTGATGATGCATATGCGCACACAAGAGGACTGAAAGAGATCTAGAATGAACACCAGAAGGCTGAAATTGAATAATTTAGAATTCAATTGCCTAAGAAGAGCTAAAGTTTAGCTACACAGGATCTATGGCAGAGAGGGAAAAATGTGTGTTTCCTGACTAAGTGCGGTTGGCATGTCGCTGCTGGAGGTTTAGGCTTTTGCTAGGCTAAATCTCTCACAAAAAGTGGATGCCAAGCGGGTAGTAGTTCGCATCGAAAATGCCAACTTGTCTGCAAACATTTGTCAAGTGGTAATAAAACTCAAATCACAGAAAACGTTCACTGGAGGGGGGGGGTCACTAATCAGTCTCTAGGTCCGCATTAATCGGACTTAATAAACTTGCCTGCCTCAGCAACTGTCCTCATTGTCCAGGAACCACACGCCAACCGATCGAGAAACACACTTAAATGGGTCCTTGGGCTGGTGTGACTGGGGTCTAATGTGATATCATTTCTTTATTGTTGATGAAGCACAAACATCTGAGTTATTTAAAGCTGGCTGTGCAGCTGTAAGTTCATACTTTAACCAGCTAAGACTATCTAAAGCGGTGGCCCCCAACCCCCGGTCCTTGAGTCGTTTGTTACCGGGCTGTGAAATTTATGATTTTCAGGGTTCGTTATTTTATTATCGTTTTTCTCGTTAACTCTGTTTCCCTGGTTGTTTTCCCATGTGTTATGAATAAATCTTCTTTTTTTTGGTACTGGTACTGGTTTCATTTTGTTGTATTTATCCGCGACACATTAAAGGCCGGTCCGTGAAAATATTGTCGAACATAAACCAGTACGTGGCACAAAAAAGGTTTGGAACTGCCACCTAACTCTGCTATCATTGAACATTCAGAGTTTAGCATAGCAAAAGTATGAAGCTCAATCACATATGTAATGGATTTTGTCATCTAGTGCTGTTACCCCTCCCCATCCGGCAGCAAAAAACTATGAGTATATATACTATAACTATAAGCTGGGATATCTTTAGTGTAACAGCTGCTCAGCTCGTAGCAGTTCTAAAACAGTCGGCTTTACTTTTGCTTTATACCGTTTGTCTGAACAACAACAGCTGTATTTTCATTTTACCAGTGTGTGTTGCACTTTGGTTCCCATAGAAACTAAGTCCAGTCACCCACCGATAGCGAGGGTACAACTCTGTGAGTGTCTATAGAGTGGATGCATTATAATAGATCTGACTGTGTCAGCCGTCTCTGGACATAATTGCCAGTAATCAGTACTTAGGCAGCGTGTTATGCAACATCAGGGCTGCCGTATATAGATCAGTTCTATCTCAAGTGACTTTTTTGAAACTGCGAACATTTAGTGCCATAAAAAAGTGTAGGCAGGACTCCATCACACCAGACTACATACTGTGATCATCGACTCTAAACACACGATTTGTCTGGGGGTTTGCTGTGCACTGTATACACAGTGTACTGTATAATATGGTGTAGCATACTCTAGGTGCTGGAAATACTGTGCCTGAAATCTGAAGACATCTACCTTTACCCAAAAAGGCTGAAAATACAAAGGATTACACCATTTGCTGTAAAAGGTTTCACATTTCTCACACACTTTATTTTGGTAAAGTCACAGAGACTTTGATAGAACAATCAAATTAGTTTGAAACATTCATGAATCTACGAGAAAGGTTGAATGTTTTTTTAAGCTTATTTCTGAATGTGGATTCTTTCAAGTTTAAAGCTATGATGCTATCAGATAATTTAAAACATGACTGAGGCGCAATTAGAACTTGAATAGCATAGATTAAAAGTATTGGGCTTTGACAGCGACGGATTAACTAAATGTGTCATGATCTCCTTCATGAACCAAAATTGCCCTTCCTAATTTACATTTTTGGTCAACAAGATTAAAACAAACTAGCAAGAGTCTGTTTTAAATCTGCTGGTTCTCAATCTATAAAATGTGCTCCACTTAGCGTTTACAGATGATAATTAACTTAATTTATATTCTTATTTATTTTTAGCTTTTGTTTTTGTCATTTAAAATATTGCTGTATAATTTAGACTAACTGGCTATTAGGTGAATGTAACAATTTTATTTTCACAGTTAAATGGGTCCTCAGGAGCTTCAAGAGCTAAAAAGGGCAATCATTTGCCCAGCGGACCTGCTTGCCTCAGCACTTAAAAGGGACACGTTTAAATGTCCAGCTTTCACCTGGGAATGGCCCACAAGGGGTACTCCTGAAGGGGGCTGGTGGGGCTGGGTCGATGCTGAGGTCCCAGAAAATTGCAAAGTCATCCATCACATTAATGAGTCATGTCACTTTATTTATTTAAAAAAGAAGACTTTTTCCATCCCTTGGATGTTCCCCACTATCATGATGCTGCATTTCATCAGTGCAGGCTGGAGTTAATCGAGGCAAAAGCAGGGCAAGACTCAGGCTACAGTAGTGCAGGTAGTCAGCCAAGTGGAGCTGATTACAGCTAAATGTCGCTCACTTGTATTCGAAAAGCAGTAATCCAAGTTTGGCTGAGCTTTTGGGATGCATATGTGGATGTGGGGTAATTTGGACTTGAAATCAGCTCTGGTTATTAGCAGTTGGGCAAGCTTTGGGCCAAAGGCGGCCCATTCATCACACTCGCAGCACTGGTCTGCGCAACCAGTTGTGCCAGATTGAGATCAGGCCAGGAAAAAGTTTGGTTTATGTAGTAAATGTCAGTTGAATAATGTCAGAAATTTTAGGTTATGGGGTTATAGGGGAAAAATACATAATATTTAGACTTTGTTTAAATTCTATATAACAATAGTACCAGAGCAGAAATTACAGTCTGAATTAAAACCCTCCCCCAGAAGATTAGTTGGAGGTTAAAGCGGAGTAGAGAGTTGCAGCCGAAAACTGCACTGCTGTCAGGATATGAGCTACCAAAACCGACAAGTATCAGGTTATAGTACATCAGACAGTGGCTTTATGGTGTGGTAGTTAACACAGCTGCTTACAAGGGAAAGCTTCCTAGTTCAATTTCGCCCCCCAGGGGTTACAAGCTAATGTATTCTTAATGTCGATCCAGAGCCCAGATAAATGATGTCAGGAAGGGCATCTGGTGTAACAAACATGAGGATCCATCCATTGTGGCCTCCCCTTGGGAAATAAGGAGGTAGCTCAAAGTATCTGTGAGGTTACACAACATCAGACCGGACAACGCCGATCAGTTTAGACAGCTTTGAAAGGGGTTGTTATTTAGCAAAAATGAAACAGCTCATGCAAGCACAACTTAACCTACTTCCTTCTTTGGACAGAAAAAAAGAAGAAAATATTGCCTGATATTCAAAAGGTTTTTTCCCCCTCGTCTAGTCTACATGTGCAAAGTTCCAGCTTTGCTTACAGATAGCCGGTATTTTGATATGATCAGCGTCATACAAGATCAACATGCTAGTTCATTTCATGGATACAGTAAGACAGGGATATTCAGCCTACATCTTTTATATTGAAAAGGAGAAGATATGCTTTACAGACATCTTGCTAGCCCACAGCTGAAATTCACAAACCTCAAGTTTACACGTGTCAGTTTGACAACATAATTAGCTTGTTTAGCTAATCAGATTTTTGCAGCAATATGCTAGCAACCAAGGCAATCACAAGGAGGTTTTTGCAAACCGGTTTGAGAGAATACATTTTTCCCTAAAGGGTCACTAGGGAAAAATAGGGGTCACTGAATGGTCTCTGAGTTTTTAGCAATCATTTTCCCCAGAGACTGCTATCAGCTTCCAGCAACCTCTTGCAACTGGTTGGAGAGTGCTAATTTTTCCCTCACGACTCGTGGTTGCCAGATAGTCATGGGCTAACCTCTAAGCCTGTACGACTGGGGGATTAATCGCTTGATCCTACACTGTCAGCATGCTTATCACTATGTCATGCGGTTTACATGTGAGCAAAATCTCAATTAAAGATTTTCTGACTCTTTCACAATGTCTGTCATACTGTGTTTTTCCTTTCATTTGCTCTGCTTTCCTTTCTACAATGTTGTTTTAATTACCAAACTCCATTGAATCAGTGAATTCATAGTCTAATTTACTGGTACAAACTACATGTTCATATTTGTGTAACACGTAGTAGCTCTCAATAATCCAAATAATTGTGCATAGTAGCAGCTGGTGAAAGTAACGCATAGAGTTTGCATCCCACGGGTAGAACAGTGGGTTGTAAAAGTTATGGCATTACCACCTGTGAGCAACGTACGCCTTGGCGCACTGCTGCCAGAAAAAGCCAAATCCAAAAGTCTTGCAAACACACTCTCTGTAAAGTTCCAGCTACAATATAATGTTTATAATATCACTGGCTTCCTCCCATGCTCCGTTTGCCTCGTGAAAACTCTAACACAGACAGGGTAGGGAGATTTAAATAGCAGTGTGAGGATATTGGAACTATATGACATTTCTCTTTCCTAGGAAATCCAAATCTGTGATATTACCATTTCAGGGCTGAACGGATTTAAAGCACGATAGACTGATATATCTCGGGACAGGGTGAAATAGATGAATCTCAAGTTATTTACCCTTTTTAATTGGAAATGTCTGTCACAGGGCAGCAAGCTGAATCCTATTCCAAACCATTACCTGTCTGCCTTGATTATTTCAAGGTATTTTAAAGAGAGTGAAGTGCTGAGTGTCAAACGTAGCTATTGAATTTATTCCTGTTGGATTTTCTAGGCTTAAAAACACAAGTGCTGAAGAGTAGAAAAGCTCGCAAAAGGTCAAGTTGTTAATCACATCACTACGTTTACTATTCACTGATTCACAGATGACGACTGACAAGATTTTGCTGACAGGAAATCCAAATAGTCTAATTTACTCTGAAGCTTAACTCTTTAGTTTTGACAACCCCTTGGAGTTTTTATTATTAATCCGTCACCAGTTGAGCATCAAACTTTTTTGTCCAACAATCTAGCAAGAAGTGCTATCCCTTAACAGGGGTGCGGGTTTGTTTTTTAATCGACTTAAACGAGCTGTGGTTTCCTTTGAGCAAGCCCGTGGGGCTTTGCTCATAATTGCTCCCCAGGGTCCTGTCAACAGTTTCTACCTGCTCTTGAGCTCTCATTCCAGGGCTGTCATCCTGGCTGTCTGGGCCCGTGAGTGACACTGTGGAATCACAGGATGAGCTCTGTCGAAGAATATCTCTGGCTCCAAAGGAGAACACCACTGGGACACTGCCAGCCCAGCTCATGATGTCACACTGTGACAGCGGCAACTTCTAAGGCTCAAAGCTGTTGGATGTAGACTGCCCAGGGACTGTGAGGGTTATCACAGGGCTGCCTTTGTGTACGTGCACAGAGTACGAGCAGGAAGTTCTCAGTAAAATGAGACTCAAATCCACATAAATGGAAACTGCCAAACATTGTTGTTCTCAAGAACTGTTTTGCTCTAAGTGTGCTCGGACGACAGTTTGACTGCCTCTGCAAAGGAACGGATGTGCAGCAAGCAGTTCAATGATCTCATCTCTTATTCATAAAATACTACAACTCTTGACAGTACCAACATCTCAGTATATGCTACTAAAAAATATACAAATTACAGCAAGAGCTGCAACAACAGTCACTCTAGTGTGCAGGAAAAAAATACTGTAGCTGACAAAAATCCTGATTTAAGCACTAGTAGTAACATGTTTTCTTTTTCTTGTCTTTTTTTTTTTTTACCTCTCAGGCAGCTGAAAATGTGTTTTGACTCTGACAGAACTAAAAGCAACACTTTTGTTTGAGTCATCTCTCCATGCAAACATGGATTGCGATTGGGCTTTGGCTGCATGTCCACAGTCTCCAACAGCAGCATATAAAGGCTCATTTGCACCATCTGCAGTAGAGGTGACAGGGGCAGCTCCACTGCCAAGGGGCTATTAAAAAACAGCAGAAGTACAGCTGCCACAGTCTACCTGCTCCTCTGTTTTGCCCTCTATGGATTTTTGTTCTTGGTTCAATTGCTCTTTGGGCAGCTTTTGAAGGGCAATGGTGAAGACAGAGACACTGTCACAGCAGGGATCAGCACTTGTTCTGTAATGTAGTGAGATACACATGGCGACAGGAGGTTGTGGAAAAGGTCTGCTTCACACAAGTGTGTCTGCATTTGGCTCCGGTGTTGTAGGTATAGCTGATTGGGCAGTATGAACAGGAAAAATAGCGTTTAGCTAGCATTTTAGCTAGCATTGTGGTTAGCTAGCATTGTGGTTAGCTAGCATTGTGGTTAGAAAAATCTCAGTAACTAAGGGATTGCTTGTCATGAAATTTTGTACAGGCATCCATTGGTCTCAAGAAGATAATTTCTGAGACTTTGGTTGTCTTTAGGATGTGTCAATAAAATGCCTAAATAGCTATCCCATTGAAATTTATAGCAGCTTTTAGCTAGCATTTTAGCTAGCATTGTGGTTAGAAAAACCTCAGTAACTAAGGGATGGCTTGTCATGAAATTTTAGACAGGCATCCACTAGTCTCAGGAGGATGATTTCTGAGACTTTTGTTGTCTTCAGGCTTTGTCAATAAAATGCCTTAATAGCTATCCCATGAATCGCATCGAAATTTACATCCACACTAACACTTTAACAACTTGATGATCCAGTTGGCACTAACTATATTAGTTTAATATTACATTTTTGACCAAATGGCTCCAAAGAAAAAAAATAGCACTTCAGTCATTACTAATATTAGCATTTTATAACAGTGACGCAAAGCGGTTATTTGCCTAAGTACTGTGTTGCATCACAATGCCGTTAGCATGACTCATATTCTTGTATTAGATTCTGTGTCAATGCTAAATTTCTGCCACATCTTTAGTTTGTTTAAACTCTGAACATCGGCGTCAAAGAAGAGACGAATATGTGCTTCAGCCTGCAGATGAACAGCTAGACAGCTGCAGGCAAATGTTAGTGTGACGTGCTTCTTTGTAAACTGCTGATGAAGTGAGGGGATTCCACTTTGACGGTAATTTAAGCACAGACATTTGAAGACAAGGCTATTCCACAAGGGTTGATTTTGTCCCTTCACATTTCTGTCAGGACCTCCCGCTTCCAGAAACTTCTTAACAAAGTTAGCGATCATCGGTGCAATCTGTCATGCTTTTGACGGTTTGATTGTTTCTGTGTTTTCACATGCAGAGGAGCGGAGAGGAAAAGAGAGCTTCATGTGTTGCTCAAGGTCCTTTTAGATACTCCCCATCCCACATCTCCCTGCACAATTAATTTTATCTTTGGGGTATTATCAAGAGGAAGCCTGGCAAAGCAGCATGACAGAAAAACGGTCCAGAACCCCAAGGCCCAGGGTGGGAATTAATCTGTTTGACAAGATCTCTCACAAACGATTTGCCTGGCTTTCCTTCAGTTGGATGTTGCCACTACCCTGCATATCTGAGGAGGTGAAGAATAAGCCTGTTCTAAACGCAACGCAGACTGAAATGAGTTTAAAACAGGGAAGTGAGCGGTGGCAGGGTGATGCTGATGTGTTGGCTCGACAGGTGTTACAGCAACCTTTATGGTATGCCTGTTAAGTGAGCATTAGCATTGTTCAGATCAACCATGCGTTCAAAATAATGAATTCCCATCGTGGCGGGCTGACATTGGCATTATTTTCGGAAACAAAAGCTTACTTTAGTCCTAAATCAAAACCCCCCAAAATCGGTTTGGCTTGTTTTACTCATGCTTTCAAAACTATTGACGTCGAGCAGACGTTTGATGCATTATCTGGGACGCAGAAAATTAATCAAAGTAATGATTGAATAATTATCTCAAGTGCAATTAATTAAACATGCCAATGAACTCATCTTGAACAGCTGTCCTTGCTGCACCACTTAATCACTTGTGAGAATTACCAAACACAAATGGAGGACGCAGAGTGCATGCAATAATCTCTGCAAAGTGCATTGTTTACAAACAGTAATTAATATCACACCGTGTATTAGCAGGCTAAGTGACTGCAGTGCACTTCTGTAATTGTACCAGTGAGACTTGGGTTTCTTCCCCACTCTTGCCTCAGACACCTCTTGTTAAGACAGGAGACAGATTACGAGACCGAGCAGAGACTTTCCAACTATTCCCTCTGATTTACAAGGTTTTTGATTCTGTGTTTTGCAGGTGACTCGGTGCCATAAAAAAAAAATGCAAATAACACGTCATTCCTCATTGCAAAATCCCTAATTTAACCCAAAATGGCCTGGACACCAGTAAAATGATAAATCACCCCCAGCCCAATTTGTATCCACACAGTGTAAAATTGATTTATTTTATGATCCAGCCTCAGAATGTGAAATACTTCCTGCTATATTTGTTGGCAAGAACTATCTAAAAGTGTAACTGAACTTTTGGCATCTCTAGTCTCTGGCTGTGGCCATGCCAAATATGGGAGTCTGCAGAACTGTATGATGAGGTAATCACATATAAGGCTTTCCTGGACATTGGCGCTTGACAGTCACAGCAGACTTCAGGAAATGGTCTGTGTGGTTCTGGCACATGCCATACGGTCCTGCGAAAAAGAAAGTCTGACTTCTGAAGCTTCGCCCAAACTGGGTCATGCAACAGAACAATGATCCCAAGCACAGCAGCAAATCCACAACAGAATGACTGAAAAAGAAAAGAGTCGAGGCATCGCAATGACCCAGTCAAAGTCCAGACCTCGGTCTGATTGAAATGCTGTCGTGGGACTTTAAGAACTCTGTGCATAAACAAATACTTGCAAACTTCAGTGAACTAAAGCGCCACTATAAAGAAAAAGTCCCCAAAAGTCTTTTACAACCAAGTCATGCAGAAATGATTCTTCTCCAAAGATTCTACAAGCTATTGAATCATGAGATCTACTTAATTTTTCACAGCACTGCATTGAGCCCTTTGAGAACAGGAAGAACGGCACCGAGCAGTAAACAGTCTTTAAAATGAAGAAATTATTAGCACACCTGGACAGCCCATCGGGAACAGCAGGTACAATTTGTTGTGTCCTCAGGGTGGGTTTGGACTGTCACAGATACTCAGCATGCCCGGCATTATTATCAAAAGCAGGTGTAATTTAATATTCCCGTTCAAATCCGCACATCCGGCACAACTTTCACTCTTGCTGCTGCAGTGACACTGATCCAAAAGCATGTCCTTAAAAAGTAATCATCACATTTCCTGGCGACAAATACAGCGACCAGCCTTCCCTTGTTAAAGCACAGTCAAAAAATAGTGTAGCACACTGTAACGCCTAACAAAAGTTTTTTATTTATTTTATTTATTTATTGTTTGCAGTGGAGGTGCCTTTTGTATTTTAAATTATATGCTAAAGTTTGATACTTTCATACTTTCTAAAATCTTTTACGCTTGACTATACAGTGCTAATTTAAACATGTTACCATGCTAACTCTGTGCCTCCTTGGTGTAGGCAAGTTTTTGGGCTTCGTGCATTAATCCATGTGTGATTATGTAGCCTTGGCCATTTGTATACGTTTTGACCATGAAAATGTTCCTTCCTGATAAAAACACTGACCAGCGGTTTGTTCAAATCACTGGTTTTATGTGTTCAATCACAAGTTAAATGGATTAAGGCCGTGCTGTAGACTCGTAGCTCAGTCACGATGAACTCCTGCATCGTAACATAGACATCAATTACAATAATATCAGCAATTACATGCACTTATTATAGCTTACATAAAAAGATGCTTTTATCATTAGAATATAAAACCACAGCTGGGTTCTGAATATAAAAAAGGCTAATTAGCATATTCATTATGGTTTTAATATGTTTCACAGTACTGTACTTTCAGTGAGGACAGTAGCAGAGTAAGATACTACAGTAATTAAAATAAGCTTCATGCAAACTGGGCGACTCACTGTTTCTTCTCTCTTCTGAACTTGACAAAATGCACATGGATAATGACAGCGTGGAAAATTAAATGTCTCAAAAGCAAGGTAAGGGGTTGATTAAATGCAGCAGTGGTGGTCTCTTAGAACCATGTGTGAGACAAAGGTAAACCGTTAATAATTAGAAAATGGCACGTTTTTAATTGAGCACAGAATGTGCCCGTGAATAATCCGCTGAAGAACAGTGCCGCTACACCTAGCACGGGAAGGATTTGCTTTAAATTGTGTTAGCAATCTTTATTATTTGAACTTTTGGACAAGTTGATACAAATTACCAAAAAGAAATGACAAATCTATTATTATTAGTTATTAGTAAATTTGCACGTTCTGTCATAACATCAAAATGTGATTTATTATGCATTATGATATGTGAAAGCTACAGCAAGAAGACTGCACTAAGTATCAGTTTCTTTAAATAGACTGTGACCAGCTATGTCACTTACTGTGTGAAAAAACAATTGTGCCTACGGTAAAACTCTGTGGACTCGATTGGGACAATTTGCAACAAAACAATGAGATGTCCTTCTGTTGTTATAGCGAAGCAGCGTTCGTCTTTCATCTTGTTTCTTCCTCTTTGTTGCTCTTGCTGCTTATTTAGCTTTCTTTTTCCTCTCTGTGTGTATATCCATGTCTTCATATCACGCTGGAGAACACTCTTTAACAGCTTTAAGAATTACCCATTTTGACCGGGTTAAAAACGAAGCTTTAAAGTACAAAGTAATTTTGCTGCTTGTTGGAAGAAAAAAAAAACCATCCAGTCACTTTGATCATTTTATTGTTTGTCCAAGTAGAGAGCTTTGTTGGAATCGATTTCCAGAGGTGTGGACTCGAGTCACATGACTTGGACTCGAGTCAGACTCGAGTCATTAATTTTATGACTTTAGACTTGACTTGAAAAAATGTTCTAAGACTTGTGACTTGACTTGGACTTTTACACCAATGACTTGGGACTTGAATTGGACTTGAACCGGTTTACTTGAAAAGACTTGATATTTTACCCCAAATATAAAATTTAACATGCATATTATATAGAGATTGAAAATGTGACGTCATTCACGGGTAGAACCGCAAAGGATTCTGGGAACTCGTGGCAAGCGGTACTAGCGCACGCAGGCTTTCAATTAAAATCAGTCACACAGCGATAAAAAGAAACACAAAAATGTCAAGAAGCTGTTGTATTATTAACTGCAATAGCCGGTCGCATGACAGCCACGGGAAGCCGACGGGTAAAGAGATCGGTTGTTATTGGATTACCTCGTTGAAGAGAAATTGTTCGAGCCATGTTTCCGAAGTAACAAAGACGCGACGGATGGCCTGGATTGCAGCCATTCAAAGACCAAATATAACGTCCCAGAACCCTCCAGCTCACAGGTTAGTCTGCTCCAAGCATTTACACGAAGGTCAGTGTTTTTTAGTAGTTAATACGTCATTTTTCTTAACATAATTGGTGATATAGGTTACAAGCAAGTCTGGCGCTGAACAGAAATTGTCGCGCTATGCTCCTTTATTTATTGTGCATAAATAGTGAATTGTCCTGACACAATATTGCGAAATTATTTCCACTACTAATTAATTACCGTTGAGCTCAAAGGTCCTATTAATAAACGGTTAACGAATGTGTATTTATGACGACGATTTGTGAGACTGGTAAACTTATGATACGTACGATGGTCTTTCGTTCTACACGGTGCATTTCAAGGTCCTGCACCCATCCGTCGGTAAACTGTACCTGGGCTTGTTGCAGTGACCTGAAGTTACTAAACTTCATGAGTGTGTGCACTCACTCCAAGAACCGTGTAATTATAAATATGCATATAAATATGCTACGATGAGATAGCTGACTTCATCTAACTAGCAAATGTTGTCCAGGCTACGTTGGTGATACAGTTTTTTTTAATGTGTATGATATTTTTGTCATGCGATTTTAAAGCTGGTCCTACAACCGCATCCAAGAATAACATGCAGCTTATCTCAGAACTGTTGGTGAAAATTATTCTTGGAGCTAAGTTTAATTGAGCTGCATTTTAAAGAGGTGCAATTTCACAATTTGTGTATATTTTCTAAGTTCACTATTTTGTCATGTGTTGAGAAAAACACAGATTTTAAAATTACATGGTCTAATATTTACATTTAGCATAACTGCAACATTATTTTTTCGTTTTTTTTTTTTTAAAGACTCGAAAGGACTTGAAATTCAAAGTTTCAGACTTGTGACTTGACTCGGACTTTTACACCAGTGACTTGAGACTCGACTCGGACTTGCCTGACATTACTTGAGACTTGACTTGAGACTTGAGGATAAAGACTTGAGACTTACTTGAGACTTGCAAAACAATGACTTGGTCCCACCTCTGTCGATTTCCCTCCAGTATAATTGGTGTCATGCATGGTTTGGCTAAATAAGCCGTCACACCAAAAGATAAAAGGGCAATGTTGACATTTTGCTTAAGAACACACCGAGCTGTTACGCTGACCCCAAAAATAATCGCATCTACTAGAAAATACCTGTTATCTAATCAACGACAATCGGTGACTAATTCTGTTTGGGATCGTTAAAGTTCATCCGCTGCTCTGTATGTAAGGTTGCATTGTTTTCCCTGCTCCAGCTTTTCCAGTCAGGCGTAGTTCATATGTCATTCAGATCAACAATGGGAATAATTTGCCGTTACCAAATTCCCTAATATATCTTGCTTGAGCTTATGTGTTTTTAGCAGACTTGCTTCTGTAATTGAAGTGCATTACCACAAAATAGGTCCACCTCATCATTCAGTCATGCTCAGTCAAAGTCTGTAAAACCCCAATTCGCTGTCAGCTATCCAGCTTAATGTATTTTTGTTAACAGAAAGTACAAGGTTAAAAGGTTAATATCTGCCACTGACTACAATTCTCTGTGCTATTGTAGCGGTGCATCCGGTCTCTCTCTCTCTCTTTCTTCTTTGCTCTTCCCCAATTGTGCTATTGTGTAAGTGCACACTCACACAGATGCTCACACACGCGCGCGCGCACCATACGCACTCACGGCACTCTCTCTCCTCCCCTCGGTGTAAAGGTTGCAGCAGAGCCATCCATCCAAACCCACAGACCATGAAATTAGGTTAAGACGTAAGGCTGTGAATGACACAGGTGTGGATACAAATGAGAACATCCGAATGAAGAAGTACAGATCCAAGACGGCTGATACTGTAGTCGTTTTAGGCATTTAGAATTATATTTCACAGGTTTCTCCTCATTTTTATTTAGCCCCACTTTTCCTCCTGTGTATTAGTGGTCAGGGCAGGACATTAGCATACATGCTGAGAAGCTGTGCATGAGGATATTAGGAGCGCTGTCATATTCCAAATCTCATTTCCTTTAAAAAACTTTAAAGTCGCTCATGCTTGTCTGCGCTCCTCTGCTCTCTTGTATAAATCAGAACGCTTCTTTTCTTTCTTTTCCCTTTTCTGAATGCAGTCAAATATTAAAAATTTCCCAGCCCCGCTTGTTATAATAGTTTACGTCCATGTACGACCAGGAATTAACAAGTGATAAGCACGCTTGCAATAATTGGTTCCTGCTAATGTACCAAATATAACAATAACCATATTAACTCTGGCTTTGAACTTTTCAGCTAAATTACAGAAAAAGACAATGTTTTATTTTATTTTTTTTTACAGGAAATATTTAAATATGTAAGACAGAGGCAACTACAATTACTTTTGAGAATGTTAGGAAAAAACATTTAACTGCATGTTTAATTTCTAGCATATGCTAGCAATGGCTATCAGTCAGTGCATCGTCTGCTCTTGAAATAGCCTATATGAACACCATGTCAGGAACTCCTTTGCACTGATATGTTAGTCCAGTGTAAACCGCCATTGCATTTTTTTATCTACTACATAAGCAAATTCACTGTAATATTTACTGTACCAAGTGCTGTAAAAAGTAAATGTCTTCCTTTTTATGACCCATTTTATAGAAGGAATCTTATATTTAAAGTATGGCTCAGTAAATAAGTAATTAATAATTTTATTCAATAGACACAAAGTATAGAGCACACGAAAGAGAGGAAGACATGCGGCGAAGGGCCGCGGGCCGGCCGCTGTTAACTGTATGGTAAGTGGGCGCCTGCTCAATGCACTGAGCTAAATCGGCACCACAATAACAAGGTGTAGTTTTAATTTGTAAACATGAAGTATGGCTGAAAAAAAGAAAATCCAAGAAATGATAAGAAACAGAAGCCAGCCAAAAAAACTAATACAGTTTTGTAAAACTTTGGAATTTTGCTTGAAAATTGCTAACAAAACCAAAATGTGCCACTTTTAATGCATCGGTACCAAAACAATGACTGGAAATTGATGAAAGGATTGAAATGATTTAATTTATTTATTAAAACAACTTTTTTTCCTCTTTTGCATTAGTGTAGCTTTTATACTCTTCAACAATTAAGGAGTGAGTTGTAATGGAAAATCGTTTCCTCAAGTGCTTTTTGAAATGGAGGTTGATAGGAAAGTAAAGTAATTGACTGGTCTTCGATGGTCCCAAATTTAGCTATTAAGCATCATGCTAATGGATGTAGTACTGCATTAACACAGAAGCCAAGAACAATTACCGTATTTCCCGGACTACAAAGCGCACCTGAATATTAGCCGCACAAGCTAAAATCAGGGGAAAATCCTGTTTTGTACATACATTAGCCGCACCTGACTAAAAGCCGCAGGTGTTTCAATGTTGACTCATCATATGTAAGAGAATATGCACAAAGGGAATTGTCAGGAAAGAGATGGCTGTTTGGAGACACACCCCTTTTATTAATATTTTGAAAAACAAGTTATGGGTACATATTTGCACATGTAGTACATAACAGTAACCTACAGCACACCAGAAAATAGATTCGGACTACCTTTTAGGCTCAGGTGCAGTGACACGGCTTTAACAAGAAGAAAAGTCAGCCATTCACCATCTTTCTCTTCTTCCTGCGCTCTAAAACCACCAAAGTCCTCTTCTCCAATGTCGGAAACGAACAGGCTCAGGATGGCTTCGTCATCCACTCTCCGCTTCTCTCCTTCGTTGTCACTTTCAAAACCAAAGAAATCCTCGTTGTCAGTATCAGAGTCGAACACCCTCAGAAGGGCCGTGGCGGTGTCCTCCTCTCCATCATGCAGCAGTCCAGCCCTTCAAAATCCGTTGGTGATCGTGGATGTTTTCGCACTTTTCCACGCTGTCAGAATCCACCGGTGGAGTTGGGCATAACTTGCTTTTCGCAAGTTTATCGCCGCTCGTCATCCACGACTCCCGCTGAATGCGTAGCGCTACTTTGAAGTTTGTTTTTCGCGCTACTTCGTACGGCACTATGTTGCCTGGCGGACGGACATGTGACTAACATACCACTCTTGAACCCCGATCCTTCCGCCAGGCAACGTAGTGCCGTACAACAGCGGAACAAACAAAACAAATCGTCTTACGATATCACAAAAATCATGGAAAATCCATAGAAAAGCCGCACCTGACTAAAAGCCGCAGGGTTCAAAGCTTGTGCAAAAAGTAGCGGCTTATAGCCCGACAATTACGGTACTTAAATACGATAAAGGCAAATAGATATCAGGAAGGCTTTGGCAGTTTCAAAGAGCGCTGATGGCAAATGTCCAATTTACACTTTGAGAAAAGCCGACCGTAACACAATTTGCTCTACGTATAGTGGAGACACTTTTTCAGAGTGCATACCTTTTATTTTTCTGCTCACGTAGTACAGAAAGGAGTAGAGAAACAATCAGAGCGCTCTTAAACCATCAGATTTAGCATCAAATCACTATAGAAAGTGTCACAGCTTTTGAAGGCAACAGCATCTGGAGCTGGTAATGCAGGAGCACTACAATGACTATTGCTTTTACTATAATAGGTATTGACCTGTGCATCAGCAAGAATCTGCTGATATCTGCAGTCTTTCAAACCCCACTGAATTCAAACATGAAAAGTTTCTACTGCAATCACGGCACGTCTACATTGACACAAAAGACGGCCGGGCACTTAAAAGAGAATAAAATACGTGCATCGGTGAATGCGATTATCAGCTGAATCGGATTTTGATTGATAGTCCCATCGGGGGCATGTGGGGTGCATGAAAGAGAGAGTCAAAAAAGAATTTGCTGACTAATGGTCCGTTCCGTTTTTTGAATTATGTTTAACCTGGGTATTCAAGATACCATGACAGTGATAATTAAAGACTGGAAGTGTGAGTGGAATTGGAATGCCAGTCAAGAAAAACAAAACCTATACATTCCAACAAAGCTGTGATTAATTTCATTGAAGGACTGAGAAATAATTGCCTTCCAGAGACTCGAACACATTTACATAAAGTGCAAATCGAACTCTGCATTGAGTTGTGTAATAGGAGAAAGACACTGTTCCCCAAAATGTTGCTGAAAACATGGTTTCCACCCATAGCAATAGCATTCGTGTAATAGATTCAGAGAGCAGACAGTTTCTAGGGTTTTTCTTTTCACTTTTAGAATCCACAGTGACAGAGAGCATGTACATTACTAAAACAGTAATCGCTATTATTATGCTGGCACCCTTTTTTCTTACAGCTTCACATAATCACATTGTAATAATGGGGTAGCATTGTGCATTTACCTACATTTAACTGTAAATATCCTGCATAAATATTATTATTTAATAAATTAAGAAAAATATTGCATGGTAATTACATGGTAACAAGTTTGTAATATAAAGTTCTAACATTGTTGCTATTATCATTATTGTTGTTTTTCAAATAACAGCTTCTGATAACATTGTAACAGTGGTGTAACACTGTGGGAACAAAGAGGTAATAACCACACAATAACCGTTACTTACATACATATAAATTGTAAGTTGCATGGTAATTACATGGTAACTAAGCAGTAACTATGGTAACTATAATATATAGTGGTAACTATAATATATAGTGCTTATCATTATTATCATTACTATAATTATTATTATGAAAGCGGTTTATCTATCTCTTTTTAATGATGGGTTTGCAACCATCAGCTGACTTGTTCTATATGCATTCTTCCAGTGCCGGTGTGAGCAGCTCCTGGTGTGACTGTTTTTGGCACAGGCAAATGTGGACTAAGGAGGCCGTAAAGAGCTGTTGACTTGTGTAAATCAGTGAGGTTTGAGGGCATTCAAGGGGCTGCCAAATACAGTTTGCGAAATAAGAGCCCATGCTATGAGCAAGAATACAGTATATCTTTGCCTCTGTAATATAGTATATATAGTATGCCTTTTTTGGAAGATGCAAACCCTTACCACAAATCTCAGTGAATGAATGGAAGCAATTTTAAAGAAGGTACTGACAATATGTACAATAGCAGCACTTACACAATATATATAATATATAACAAACTAAATAAAACAACCCTTGCATCCTTCTAGGCTGTGTTATTCCAGCATTGCATAACGATATAAACAAATACACAGTGCTCCTATAGTTCTATTCACAGCCTCAGAATGCACAGTTTATATGGTATGAATAGGAGAATCGGCTCATTTAAGGTGTTGTCTGCGCTTGCTTTTACACACACACACAGACACACACATTAAGTTATACTGTATAAGCACTTGCGGGATGCCAAAGGGTCAAGTGGTTTTCACTGCGCGCTAAGAAAAAGTCCTGATGCTTGCTAATATTTCCTGATGTGTTCTTTTATTTGAATACCGGGTGCTGCCTCAGCTAGCTCCTATTGTCAAAGCTCTCTATTTGAATGTCAACACTATTATTACAGCAGGTGATGCAACAGCAGGTGTCTCTCTGCCTGTCTGTCTGCTACGCCCTGCCTGTCTCTCTGTGTCTTTGTGTGTCTCTCTCACCCTCTCCTGCTTTACTTCCCTCAGTTTTGTTTAATAGCTATCATTATGTGTCTGCCAAATGGAATCCATTTGAAACCCGCTTTTTCTACCCTTTGCAAGCATCTCTATTTTTCTAGGCTTGACATTCTACCACTCTTTCACACTTAGACTGTAATGGGTGAAACGGAGAACGTTCTCTGTTGCTGTCTCGCCTCTCTTTCCCAATTGTTTACAGCTGAAGCCCTGACAGTGGAGCTTCTGACTAGCTTGGGGAGAATGGACACTTTGACATTTCACACCCTGAAATGTGGCAGCGCACGGTATTACTAGTAAATGCTGTTCATTATGGCCTTGACAGCTGATGACCAAGATTCAACCTTCCCACACCTGCCTCTGCCGAAACCGCACAAAAAAAGGACTTTCGAAAATCGAGATGTTTGGCGCGATCAAAGCTGAGAGGCTGTTCTTTTCCTCTGCTCTTCTGTCTCCTTGTCCTTACGTTCAACCATGTAATCAAGTGCACTTTATTGCTGTCATGTCTGCATAGGCCTGACTATATTTTCAACTGAGGCTTCATTGATGTTGAGAGACTCGAGACGGCAAGAGGGGAGGAAAAAGCACCGGGGCTATGGAGATGGGATGATAAATTACCTTATAGAACAAGGAGGAGAGCTAAATAAAAAGTTTATAAGAATTTGAATTGTCGCCGTAGAGTTTTGTAATAAAGGAAAAGTAGCAATGAGGGTTAAATCAATTTGTGTGTCACACTGAGATATATATCCTTCAATATGAGGTTAGCTAAATTTCTCGTCTACATTTCCTGACAAGCAGCGGAGGCGGCAGGATTGGTGGCGCACCTATGAATCGGCAAGCCTCCGTAGGAATTTATTGGGACATATAAGTGTGTGAAATTAAATTGTAAAACTGTACTTCATCTCTACACATCGGCGTATGTTTTCTAACAAATGATTAAAGCTCAATTATGACACCGCTGTAAAAGCTTTATTCTTATGTGATACGCAGAAGGAAATTTAGTTCAAGTGCTCGTGTATTTCCTGGTTCAAACTAGACCCTTAATGAATTGCTTTTTCATTAAGGTATTGCTTTTTTTTTTTTCAATTTGTTCAGTATGTCATTGTAAGTCAGCACAGATTTGGCAAGCACACTTTAATGAATCTGGTGTGGTCTGATTGCTTAGAGACTACCACTCCTTCATGAAGTACAATAGGGAATAAGGTGATTTCATTTATAATAGCCTAATCTGTACTTAGGCTGAGGTTTATAGTTGTTTGCTGTGCTTACAGGAACTCTATAGACCAGTGGTCCCCAACCCTCGGACCACGGACCGGTACTGGGCCGTGAGTCGTTTGGTACCGGGACGCGAGAGTTGAAGTTTTCAGGGTTTTTATCGTTAACTCGGTTTCCCTGGGTCTTTTCCCATGTTGTAGTTGTGCGTCTTATTTTGAAAGAAATATTTATGCGTTACCATAGCGACCAGAGAGCATTAAGGGGCAGAGAGGAGGATGTTACTCTTGATGTTGTTGGCACATTTCAGGAGGACGCTGCTAATAAAGTTACACAATCACACAGTGAATTTGCGTTTATTATTATATTTACAAAATACCACCGTTTTTGTCTTGGTCGTATCATTTTATTTTGTTGTATTTATCCGCTACACCTTAAAGGCCGGTCCATGTAAATATTATCTGACATTAAACCGGTTGGGGACCGCTGCTATAGACTATAACAATGACACCAAGACAAAATTAGACCAAACTGGGAAATTATACTCAGTATGGTAGCAAAATACAGTATCCTCAGCATAATGGGAAAAGAGGAATAAACGTGCAAGACTGCCCCCATGGTAAACAGACTGAAGCAGACTGCTTGGTAACATTTAGTCCATCAAAGACCAATTCCAAGTTCTTCCTCTAGTAGGGCAGGGGTGTCCAACTCCAGGCCTCGAGGACCGGTGTCCTGCAGGTTTTAGATCTCAGCCTGGCTCAACACACCTGAATCAAATGATAAGTTTATTAGCAGGCCTCTGGAGAACTACAAGACATGTTGAGGAGGTAATTTAGCCATTTAAATTAGCGGTGTTGGATCAAGGACACATCTAAAACCTGCAAGACATCAGCTCTTGAGTAGGGATTCTTTAATCTACTGTTCTTTGGCATAAAGGGCAGAAGGTTTATTAGGCTCTACATTTGAATCATGATTCAGCCATCTGAATTGAAAATGGTAGTAATTTGCCTCAAAACAGTATTGCTCAATAGCCACTACTCCAAAAATGTAACTCTTTGAAACAGCGTGGCAAACACAGACTGCTCAGTTTTCAATGTGTTCATACTGTAACAACGATACATTCATCTGCCCTTGAGCTCCACGCGGATGTTCAAGATTTTCCTGTGAAGAAGGGACATGTTTGTGCTTTGACACAGTTTTATTTTGACACAGAGTTTATGAACTCTGATGAAGCCTGAGCAAAATATTACAACTACTATACAACTACTGCCCATTTATTAAATACACAACTCTTGAACGAGTCAAACACGTAATTCAGCCATGTTGCTCAAACCACAGAAATCCAATGTGTTTGTCCAGATGTGCAGCGAGCAAAAGATTTATGAAGCTCTTGACATGTTTATTTAATAAAGAGCAAAACAATCAGAGTATTAACGATGCTTTTTATGATTCGTTTGGACATTTGGACAATAGATCTGGCCGAACGCTGGCCTCTTCGCAGCCGCTGACTGATTATTTAAATATTAGCCTTACACAAAGGCGATGACAGAATCATCTGCAGCAAACATGATGATTGTAAACGTTGTGTTTGCACAGTGTGGACAGAATTTGTGTAAACTTTTTAATGCTTTTACTTCCATTACATATATATTTAAAAAAGCCATTTTTTGCTGTGGGTTATCCATGTAATAAAGAGATTAATTGTGCATTATTACAGATATTTTGCAATATAATATGACTATGAATGACTTTTTCTTCATTATATAAACAGTTAGAGTTTGTTGTTATTTCATTTTTGGCTGGGCTTACACCAGCCCTCCTCAAATCCTGATTTATTACATGTGGAAGGACAGATTACCCGTGAGGAGCAAGAAGGCGTACTAGACAGTGCAGATGCAGTGTGCTGGGGGAGAAAAAAAATCACTGGCTATTGAGTGCGATCACGAGCTGGAGAATAAATCTACATTAGGCACATTTTATCTCACAGTTTTGAACCTATGTTTAAAACCTGCTATGCTATAAACGTCTGACATATGAGCCTCTCACTGAAGAGGTATGGAATTCATTTCGGCACAACTAAGCATTTTAATATGATTGGTGCTAATATCATTCATATTGGAAAAATTTCCAGTTGAGCAGCTGAAAATTCTCATATCCGGTGGGACGGGGACCGGCACTTTTTCTTTTAAAGAGGAACAGCAATATTGCATGTCTTTTTGAGTATATGCAAAGCATTTCCCATTTTCCTCCAATAGCACTCGCTCAGAGCAGCCATGGCAAATATCATTAAATGCCCTGCTAACACCCTGCCTCCCCCCCTACACACTTTCGTGCATGTGCAACCTCATATGCAAAACCACCTCTGCCGTCTCTCTACCCATACTTATTTTTCCCCCTCCTTTTTTCTTCCTGGCTATCACTCAGTGGCAGTGCACAAGGGAAAGAGAGTGCATTGATCTGCCAAAGTGAGCAGCCATTTCACAGGGTGAGTCTGTGCAGCATTCCTGTCCCTGAATGGGAATTGCTCATTTCACCTGGCCGCCTTGCCAATAGAAGACTAGTGGGAAGCCCTGCTGGAGACGGACAGAGAGAGGGAGGGAGCGCAGGAGTCAGGGCCCTGGTCAGGGCTTGGCAGGCGGCAGATAAGAGCTCCTCATGTTGCTCCTGCATGCACTTACCACTACTGCTAGGGCTCAGCCTGCCTCTCTCTGTCTCTCTCTCTCTGTCTTCCACACACTGACATGCACATACACATAGCTTTTCTCCACACATGTGAGGCACTAATAATAACTTTGGCGTTCTGGTGAGTCAGCCTTCTTTCCTCAGGCAAGGATAAAACTAAAACATGGTGCTTTTATTGAGTCTAAAATCACTAACTGTGGAATTCCCAGAACAGGGCTTTAACTCAGCCTGTAGTCCATTCATTGCCAAGATGCCATGTGTCCTCAAGATCTAATATTGTGACCAAAGCAGGTGCTGATGAACCGATAAACAAGGCAATAAACTATTTAGGATATTCACATGGCCAACATACAGTGCAAGAAATATAGTTTTGGAAATTAAAGTTGCACAGACGAGAACTCTCATGATCAAACCTGATATACTACAATGTGCTAAAAATGTGTAAAATCTGGGAGAGAACCCACGCAAACATGGGAAGAACATGCAAAAAGAACATGGCCTGATGGCGGAATCTTCTTGCTGTAAGGCAACAGTGCTGCTCACCGTGCTGCCACCAGCACTCAGGTTTGAAAGTTGCAAACGCAGTGATGTGGAAACCTGTCACTGGATGGTTGATGTAATATTGTAGAAGCAAGCGAAAGTATGTAAGACTTCAGTCTTCCTCTGACGACTTTCTTAGCTAACAAGTTATCCCGAAGTAGTAGATATATTAGCTACATTTTCGCCATTTCATCCCCAACTTTGTGGCGTGTTTCAAGTTGGTCACACTGATTATTGAAGAGCATTTATTAGCACCCATCCTCAGTAATTCATTCATTTATTTCCAGGCTGGTCTTTCAACTTAGTGGTGCAATTAACTCCCACTGCAGAGTTATTATCATTCTGAATTTTCAAATCAGCTTTTACTTCAATTTAATTTTGACTTTTTGTTTTACATTCAATTTAGGTTCAGGTAATTTTCAGAGGATTTTCATATTTCAATTTAGTTTTTAATGACTTTAGTGTTATTCTTTTAAATTAATATTTTAATTACAATCTTTTATTATTGTTTGGAGTGCACGTGTCAGAGGCAAAGTTTAGGAAAATCAGTAAAGGTACTAGATTATGAACACATAACGTTTTGAAAGCTTAAATTAACATGTTCATCAACTTTTCACATTTAGTTTTTAGTTTAGTTTAACTTTACTATAATGACTTGCTGGATTTGCCCAGTAGGGGGCATTGTGGAGCACACAACCTCCAGCTCTTGGCCTAATGCTAGCTGCTTGGAACGTCTGAGAATATTCCCCAAGCCCATCAGAATATACTATATGTGCAGACCAATCTTTTGTTTACCTTTGCTTTTCTTTAAGAAATAAAAATAACGGCAAGTGCTAACATATTGTGTTGCAAGTTACAAAAGATTTTTTTCCATTATGTAAAAAAAAGTTTTTGTTTAGTAAATGGAGTAAATCCAGCCCTAATAAATATCAGCCACAATTTGTCATGTGATATTTTTGCTTGCATAAAAATAACTTCTTGCCTTTTTTAAAAGTTTTATCCTGTTTTTGCAGATATTCATATCAACTAAATCTGTTTATGCCAAGTATATCTCGCTCAGAAGCAAAGCTGTAAGCTTCTCAGTATCTGACTCACCTCTCCAACATCAACCCCCCCCACCCCACGCCCCCAGCGCTCCGCCTCCCCATCCTTCATATGTCCACCTTCCATCCAGCCACTTCATTCCCCCACTTCATCCTTCACATGTTCTCAGATTTATTTCTCTCTATCTCTCTCCCCTGGTCAGCCCACTTCCCTCCCTCCATCTAGCCTATCTCTCGGCTTCTCTCCTTGCTCAGTGACAGTCTCATCACACTCTATCAATCAGGCTCTGAGGCCCGGGTGCAGTGCAGCACGGCATCGCGCAGTCCCGGTCTGGTCCCATCAGTGCCAGTCAGTCTCCCTCACACTCTCAGTCACTTTAAAAAGGTTTAGGTTGCCAGATATAGTCTGTTTCCTCCGCCCCGATCCAGGTCAGGAGATGGAGCTGAGTCGAGATTCAGCTTAGCGCTTGATTTGATGTCACTTGACATATTCTTGGGCCTGTCTCTGTACTCAAAACATGCAATTTACTCTTTTTTTTAAACAAAGATGGTTATTTGGAAACATTATCAGCTCACATACACAAATTTGAAAGTAGAACAAAGTAACCCCGACTTAACGTACTGTGTGAAATTTAAACAAATGTATATTTAAAGAACAGTTAAAATCCTCTTGCATCAAGATACTCTGCTCAGTTTCTTACCTGCCGCAGGCCTCATCCTGTGGTTGACGTCTCAGGAAAGAGAACTACATGCACGAGAAAAACAGAAATAGAAAAAGTATAAGAAAAGCATTTCTCTACACAACGCAATTAGCTCTTACTAAAAATGAATCAACCATGAATTTTTGTATACAGAGCTTTTCAACATTGTTATGCTGTTCATTTAATTAGTTCATGTATTCGGCGCCATTATGTACAAAATGTATAGTTAAGAAACAGAAAAGTGCTTTTGAACCAAATTTCAGTTGAAGGAAGAGAAAATTGCGCGTGCGGTAGAGAATGACTTAACCGCAGTTATCGATTGACTTTGTGAATTATGAAAACAAGTGTGATTACATTTTCCTTTAAGTAGCACAACAAATTAGGCTTGTTAGTTATTCTGAAAGCAAAAAAGAAAGAAAAAAGAAAAAAAAAGTCTTTTTAAGTCTATTTAATGTGCGCGGAAGATTTTCTCAGGCTATTTTCCTGCTAAATGCATTAGCAGATGCTGCTGTGCCCATACAAGCCTGTGGACTAATATTCTTGTAAATGATTTGCTACTTATTTAACTAACATGGAGAAATGTGCTTTGGGTGGTTACAATAAAAATGAGCTGGTTCTGGGACATTTCTTTCTCTTTTTTTTGGATGAGTTTTAATTTGACTCATTATCTTTTGAAACATTATTGTAGAACTTTATAGCGGTCAAATGGGATGATTAGCAAAGATAATTGTGAATGTCACGAGCAAAGTAGTGTCTCTGCCCGACACTTATCACGCTGACTCAGAGGCAATTTTCCGTGTGAAAACCTCTTCTTTATTTGCAGAAGCTAAAGGAAACAAGCTAACCTGACATTTAGTTGCATTAAAAAAAAGGTTTTCGGTTTTACGGTTCTTACATGTAAATTAACGTAATTACCCAGGTGAGGATATGGCTGGCCTCTACAAACTGACCTCATCACCGGTGTGTTTTGCCGGGTTCCTTCTTATCAGCTTTCTCTCTATACACGCCGGTCATGCTAATGAATCCACAAATTAAATTGTAGAACAGAGGAATATTAAGGCGCCTGGCATTTTGATGCCGGGGAGGAATACTCAATTAGGCCGGATTTGGCCTCCGTAATTATTACATTATAGCTAAGATAGCGTTCAATGGCAACAAATGCTCGGACGCACTCCGTTCTATGACGACGGCAATGGGCAAGCAAAGATGAAAATGCCGGCGCCGAAGAGTGAAAGGCTGCAGGGGAAAGAAAAAAAGAAAAAGGCAAGTGAGAAAGTGACAAGAAAGCTATCGCACGGGAGCCCCCGTCTGCAGCAGCCATATTTCATTACACAGCACTGAAGCTTAGGAGGCAATCAAGCATATTTAGCCATCCTCGTATTGCCGCACCACCCACCCCCCCAAAGCAATTATTACTCCCCAGTTTTTTACTGTGCTTTGCCATGGGGAAAATGAGCCGCAGTACTTATCAGCTCAATGCATACACAAGTGAGTGAGGCGGAGGACATGTAGGTATGCATATACTGTATATGTAAGTGTTTGTGCAAAAAAACCCCAAACAAACGCAAAAAATGGGCATGGGCAATGGTGGTGCTCAAAGTAGGTATTTGGGAGTGGAGTGCCGGCCACTCCAGAGCAATAGGTTACCTTCTTTCAATCCCATTAGCTCAGTAACATCAGCACATTTAGGTGCAGCGGGTGGAGCGAGAGGGGGGATACAGAGATAACCATAAACATGTCACCAAAAACGCATTGTTATTTGCATTCATATTGGAAAGAGCCAAATTGATGTGGGGTCAAACAAGGAAGGTGAGGGTTTATGACCTGTGCATAGCTCTGCTGTCAGCAGCTCTGATCTATCGGACCGGCCAGCCTTGTCAGTGCTTTACGCCTGATTATATTATCATGGCTGACGATCAATGGGGATGAATGATCGTTGGTCTGCGGAGAGGAGCAGAATGAACAAAGCAGAACGCAAAGAGTAGATTCTTTAGTAATACAGTGAATGGAAATGAATCCGCCTGGCTGAAGTCATCTAGTTAAGTGATGCATCGCATGCCAGTGCAACACAAAACACTTTCAAAATACTCTGGCTGTGTGTTGCTCTTGTATTCAGTAAGTGATTTTTTTTTCTTTCAGATTTTTTAGTAAAATGGCACAACTATGAAATTTAGGGGGGGAAAAAAGGAAAACCTTCACCATCCTGTGTGCCGGGTTTTGAGCAGCTAATATGCAGTCATTTGGGTGGTGCAGCCGCCAACTGCAGCATTAGTCCCCATCTGGGGACTTGTGTTTTGGTGAAAGTGCTTCTGCATTTGCGAGACTCTTCAGTTCTGGGCATCCTCCCCAAGTCCATAACTCAACGTCCCTCTATCACTCCCATGCGACTGGCTGTCATAATCATCGGCATTATGCTACCTCAATGGGCCTGATTTACAAGTCTGGACATCGCACCAGCTCTGCGCCAATGGGTAAACATGAGGCTGCTTGCTAGCGCCAAGCCTATTTTCTCCATACAACATTTAATGAGCATCAGAGACTGATATTCAACAGAGAAAAGTAGCTTGGATTTATATCTATACAAGATTGCAAACAAAGTCCTTAAAGAGGTTTTAGCTTTTTGTTTTGGAAAATGTGGGATTATCTTTGCTGCTGCGTAGGTATGAAATCATTTTGGACTGCACTTAGTGGGTGTTTTCATTAGAGATCATTTGACACTTGTTGGATTTATAGGGAAAATCAAACACTCATAAACGATGGTAGACTGTGTAGTATTAGATATATATAATCCATCCATCCATCCATTCGCTTCCGCTTATCCTTTTCAGGGTCGCGGGGGTCGCTGGAGCCTATCCCCGCTGTCATAGGGCGAGAGGCGGGGTACACCCTGGACAGGTCGCCAGTCTGTCGCAGGGCCAACACACAGGGACAGACAACCATTCACACTCACATTCACTCGCACATTCACACCTAGTGGCAATTTGGATTATCCAATTAACCTATCCCCACAAGTTGCATGTCTTTGGACGGTGGGAGGAAGCCGGAGTACCCGGAGAGAACCCACGCAGACACGGGGAGAACATGCAAACTCCACACAGAAAGACCCCGGCCTGATGGTGGAATTGAACTCAGGACCTTCTTGCTGTGCGGCAACAGTGCTAACCACCGTGCCACCGTGCTGCCTGATATATATAATATATGGACATATTAGATGTTTGCTTTGGTACATTCAGAGTAATTTGATCTTTATTTGTTTATCATATTCAAATGATAAAGCTTGTGGGCCCAAAATAGTCAGTCTCTTTACTGATTGGTCAAAACAACTCAACCCCAACTTGCACCTTGCATCAGTTAGGCTGATAGGTTGGGCCAAGGTCTCACCGTGGTTTCACCTGAAACCTCTGGTGGTAATGACCTGCACCTTTTTTCACAACTTGGCTCCTGCGACGATGCGATGATTAATAGTGGGTCAGCGAACACCTCCAAAGGAGCCAACTCCCAGTAGGGTTTAAATACCTGGGACTCTCCACCTTTTGGTTTTAGAACTGGAGAAGCCTCATCCTGTTAAATCCAGAATTGAATTCAAAATCCTGCTCCTCACATACAAGGTCTTAAATAATCAGGCCCCATCTTATCTTAATGACCTTGTAGTACCATATCACCCTATTAGAGCACTTCGCTCTCGCTCTGCAGGCCTACTTGTTGTTCCTAGAGTATTTAAAAGTAGAATGGGAGGGAGAGCCTTCAGTTTTCAGGCCCCTCTTCTGTGGAACCAGCTTCCAGTTTGGATTCGGGAGACAGACACTATCTCTACTTTCAAGATTAGGCTTAAAACTTTCCTTTTTGTTAAAGCATATAGTTAGGGCTGGACCAGGTGACCCTGAATCCTCCCTTAGTTATGCTGCAATAGACATGGGCTGCCGGGGATTCCCATGATGCATTGTGTTTTTCCTTTCCAGTCACCTTTCTCACTCACTATGTATTAATAGACCTCTCTGCATTGAATCATATCTGTTATTAATTTCTGTCTCTCTTCCACAGCATGTCTTTTATCCTGTCTTCCTTCTCTCACGCCAACCGGTCACAGCAGATGGCCACGCCCCTCCCTGAGCCTGGTTCTGCCGGAGGTTTCTTCCTGTTAAAAGGGAGTTTTTCCTTCGCACTGTCGCCAAAGTGCTTGCTCATAGGGGGTCATATGAATGTTGGGTTTTTCTCTGTATCTATGAAGCACCTTGAGGCGACTTTTGTTGTGATTTGGCGCTATATAAATAAAATTGAATTGAATTGAATTGAATTCTTGGATGAAAGGTGATGCATATTTAAAAAAATTCAAAGTGATCGTGCTCAGAAGTTGATACAAACTTTCTGACATATATATATACATATATATATATATATATATATATATACATATATATATATATATATATATATATAGTCCTTTATCTTAATATAATGATTTTCTCTCTTTTCTAACTGAAATTAATTACGTGAACTCCACAGAAGATGATTGGAAAATTGAATTTCTTGCTGTTATTAAACGTCTTTTGCCTTTGATCTCGCTCTCCTTCTTGAGGCGTCACCTGGCCCTTTCTTTATCCCTCTCATTCATCCTCTATTATTATATTAGCCCATACTCATCCACATTTTGCACCTCCTAAGTGATAGGCCACATAAATCAATTTTTTTTATATATATATACACACACAATAACAGTTATATGCAGCTTCCAGACCGCTTGCTGATAGCTGCCATTTCTTATCACCGCAGCTGAATATAGCAGCGTTATGAAGGCACTTTTGCTTGCTGTCTAAAGGGAGGCGACTGAGGGGAGAGAGGTGATGCATTTTTGTTCAAATTACTTAAGCTGCCTACAAAGCTTTCTGGTAAGTTGCAGGGTTATGAAAATTTACTATGAAGAGAAGGGACTCTTAGACAGAGGGGAAAACACAGTCTTTATGACACCTATCATGTGCATTCCTGTGGATTTTAATCATTCTGTTATGTAAAGATGCTGTCATTCCTGGCTTTGTGTGCTTTATTTATTTATTTTTTTACCGTAAACTCACGCTGCTCGATAAAATCAAGAAGCACACAGAGAAATTCACTCTGCTTCCTTACAACTCTGGCAGAGGTAATAGCAGCAAACGATGTCCAAAATGTGCGCATTCCTCTTGCACTCTGTCACGGGGAACATGCCGGTCCCACGGTTTCTTTTACCAAAAATATTTCTTGGAGGGCGTAATCCTGCCATCTGTGCTATTAATATGAAACTTATTATAAACAAGCTAATCAGGCTTGTTTGTTTTTCCTTTTGTTGAGCTTTAACATTCGCCCGGAAACGGGGCTCAGGTTGAAGCTGAGACGAGCTCTCGTTACAGTAAAAGCACACAGGTGTTACAAAGGCACGGAGAGCTCATCAGCACACAGCGTGATGCTGTGAGACCGTTTGATAGACAACAGCACAGCAGGAGAAAGAAGAGCGGAAGTGGGATTCAGAACTAAAGAGCCAAGAGACACTTTCTCTGTCTTGCTCTCAACTGCTCCCAGTGCAAGAGACACGGGCTGCTGCACAGACAGATGGCGAGGAGGTGTGTGTGTGTGTGTGTGTGTCTGCGCGCGTGAGTGAGTGTGAGTGGTGGGTGGTGACGCCATTCAGCTTTGTGCAAGTGTGAGAGATGGAGCGCAAGAGATATAAGGGGCGAAAATGAAGGAGGAAAAAACACTGCAGAGGTGTGTGTGTGAGTGCTGACTTTCTCATGCAGCCATTAATCCATGATATATATATATATATATGTATTTAAACACACACACACACACACACACACCACATCCAAATAGCTTGCGTGTTTCATTACACCATCGATAAAAGTTCATTTGCGCTGTCACTTTGCATTCACCCGTCATACTGTGCAGAGACATAGCAAGTAAGGAACCTCTCCTGATGATGAGAGGCACACCTACTGTGGGTGTGTTAAAAAAAAATCTGTATTGACAGACTGCCACCTACTGGATTTTACTGTAATTTCAATTGTACTATCACCCCATCTAATCTCCTTCTATACTGCATAAGCATGTAAACATGCATTTAACCTGTCACGTGCTACGCACATACATAAAGCTTCCCTGAAAGCAAGTCGCCCGACAACTAATTCAATATTTCTTTTTTCAATACAATCTTTAAAACTCAAGTTTGCTCTGGTGGTTTTCACATCTTCATGTTAGTTTTAGTTTGATTTATTTAGATGATTTGGGATTTTTTTTGTGAAATGAGAAAATGGAAAATGTAATGTAGATAATGTTTAATGTTTAGTTTTTCTTGGATTAAATAAAATGACTGCAACTTTTTGTCATTTGAAGATTGAGATTTAAAATAACTAGTTTGGCATCACGGTCAATCCTGATCGAGCGATTCAAAAACAATGTATTTCGTTTCATTTTTCATGCAAATGAGACTTTACTGAGTTATTAAATGGAAAGCAGTCATTCTAATGACGCAGGTGAATCACGCCTCCTCACGTGGAGGGACTTGGGGAAGGCTTGGAAGGCAAACGGTGATGCATAGCACCATCTTGTGGTTATATAATGCTGGATAAAGGCTGGCAACAAAAACACACTTTGGCTGAAAAATATCTGTCTGTGTAAGAATGATTCAGTTTGAAGTTTCATAGACAGTCCAAAGTCCTGAGATAGCATTCCCTTAACATGTGTATCCTGACGCACGTTTAGACTCTTCTTTCATTTCCTTTGGAGGTTGCAGTGGGATTAAGTATGCAGATTGTTTGCCGCACACGTTTACACTATGTTAACTAATGAAAGAAAAAGCTGAGGTTATCCATTTGCATGACCAGTGATGCTGCAGCTCCATTTCTTCATGTTTTTCCTCTTTTTTTCCTTTTTTTTGCAAGCAAACAGTATGCGTGTGTTTAAGCCACATCTCAAAAAGCACCAGAACATTACCTGTCACAGGACTAAATGAGCAGCAGGTCCCATGAAACACCTCATCCATAACACCTCGAGACAAACCTGCGCATTGCATTAAACATGCGCACAGGCTCAGGGCTTTTGCAAAATTCTGCTTTTTTTCTCCACAGAGAATAAGACGAATCTCCCATGTTCGCTTCCTCATAATCACAATACAAATGCGATATTTAAGAATGAGCATTTCAATCACGACAAGTGAGGCAGCGGGACTTATGAATGTGCTGTATTTAAGTAAGTAATTTGGAGGTTATCGGAAATTGTCGCTAATCATTTAATAATGCACCTTTTTAGTATTCTCCTGATCCACTGTGGTCACTGCTTCAATCTCTAATCCAGTCTGCTTGTGGCTTAGTAGAGATTTGTCCTGAGAAACCGCTAGCTGCTATCTGACATGAAACAGATTTGATCCATTCTGCACTGCATATCTGTCTTTTTCAGACAGCCAGTATCCAAAAGAAATATGTCAGCAGACTGGGGATTATGCATTGCTGCTAATCACCAACCTGCCCAACATATCTTTGGTTTGACAATCCAAAAGTCATCCCCTCCCCCCTTTTTTCCATTTCGAATACTTATTTTGATCTTCGTTTAACCTCATTGTGCTGGTACAATCAGCTGTGTTAACTATCGACTTCATGCTCCGCCAGGTTACGTGATTATCTTGTGCAAATGAAAAGTGATTTAGCAGGAAAAATCCGAACATGGAGTAATTTCACATCCCTGTTCTACTGATGTTGAGCAAATAGACTCATCATCATCACCACCATCATCGTCGCCATCCAGATTTGCTCTTCTGAGAGCGAGAACGTGAGGGTGGCACACTTTATTCGCTTCGGGGATCACCATCTATCTAAGCATCATGAAGCTGATCACCAAGGGAAATAGTTTGTCTCTCATTCCTGCCTCCTGTAAATGTTGACTAGCTAACGCCGCTGTGCCTCTTGTGTACAGAAAAAGAAGGAAAAAATGATAATACAGGAAAAAAAAAAGTGGAACTTCATTAACTTTTCCTCTTTTTTTTGTCTACCACCTGCTGTGTGCACTTTCATTGTTATTTACACCCTTTTAGCTAACTGGATATTGCTGAGTCTGGCCAAATGTAAGCACACAACCTGTGGGATGAATGTGATGGATTTCTGGTATCACTGGTCTTTATTTGTGGTGTGACTATAACCACAATTCCCCAGTCACAGCTTATTGCAGGGTGAAGCTGAGTGAGATATACTCCGCGGCTGGCACGAAGCCACTGGACTTTGTAATAATTCATTGGCCAAAAAGCCCTCCATGTACTCACTGTGCAATATTTATACCCCACTGAATGTATTTCTTCAGCTACATCACCGCGCAGGCTTGGGTCAGGGATTTTCTCTCCTCAAAACGGGTTCTAGTATATCAGATGCTGGTTAAATGTGGGAAATGACACTAGGAATTTGCCCCGATCACACTCTGGCTGCTTACAATGCTGCACAGCTGGTAGCTGTTAAAATTGTTTTATGCTTTGTTGTGTTGCAGCGCCAACATCTAAAACACTGTATGTAGTTTTTTCTCTTCTTGACAATACAACTAAGTTAAAGAGATGAAAATGATGATGCTGTGTAAATATGCAATAGCTTGTTTTTTATGTCAGGTTGCTGTAAGCCTGTAATCTTGTATTCATCGCTGACAGCTTGTTGTGATATCCTTGCATAGGTACTATGATACTCTACAGTACCTCATTTATTTAAGGTTTTAGTTAGTCCTTTCTTTGTTTTGTTTTCTTATTTTCTCATGTATTTTTTTCGTTCTCTGGTTCTGTCGGAGGTTTCTTCCTGTTAAAAGGGAGTTTTTCTTTCCCACCGTTGCCAAAGTGCTTGCTCATAGGGGGTCATATGATTGTTGGGTTTTCTCTGTATGTTTTGCACCCCACTTTGCAGTTATTTATTTGTCATGTATGATTTCCGTTCCACTTCTCACGTGTACACCACTTTGTGTTGGTCTTTCACGTGGAATTCCAATAAAATTGATTCATGTTTGTGGCTGTAATGTGACAAAATGTGGAAAAGTTCAAGGGGGCCGAATACTTTTGCAAGCAACTGTATTATTGTAGGGTCTACCTTACAATATAAAGCGCCTTGAGGCGACTGTTGTTGTTATTTGGTGCTATATAAATAAAACTGAATTGAATTGAAAGGTGATTCACACACAATGTAAACATCTTACATTGTGATTTAAATAAAAAAAAAAAAGCCTTTTCTGCTGTTGATGAGGCTGAACGGACACAAGACATTTATTGAAACATCACAACAATACACCAACTAGGCTGGCTAAGCATTTGACCTTGACCTTTTCTGTTCATGCCCAAGGTCAAAGCTGACCTTGAAAAACAATTGCAAGAAACCATATTAACTGATCTTTTATATGACTATGGAGAGGGCTGTACAACACAGTGTTTATTTTTTCAGTACAAAACCCTAAGACATCACAATGATGACATAAAGTTTCACATAATGACATAGTAATTGAGAAATCTGCAAGCTTTTTACAGCTTGAACAGGCAAAGGATTTCAGACAGCTCTGCTCTAATCATATTTGTAAAATTAATAAAATAGACCATATTAGAAGTAATGCTTCAAGGTCATAGGTCAAAGGTTAGGATCACATGAATTTGGGGTGGCCGTCGCTCAGGTGGTAAAGCAGGTCACCTGCTACTCGGACGTTTGGTGGCTTGATCCCCGTCTGCCAAATATCCTTGGGCAACATACTAACCCCAAGTTACTCTCTGATGCATCCATCTGAGTTTGAATGTGTGTAAATGGTAAATAGAAAAAAGTGCTTATGCGAATGAGTGTGAAAACATGAATGAGGCAAGTTAGTAAAGCACTTTGAGTGCTTGGAAAAAGTAGAAAAGCGCTATATAAGACTGGTCCATTTAGCATTAGGAAAAGGCTTTAGTTTCCACTGGATCGTCTTCAAACTTTAAGCAATATAACAGTGACTGGGAGACATAAGCACTTCCTTGAGCTCCTTAAAACATATGTTTTCATTACAACATTACATGACTTCATATTGAAACCAAAAGATTAATATACTACACTAGATTTCCATTAACAATGCTGACATCAGCACAAATGATCTATGAAAACAGTGCAGACGTCACTATTGGGGGTTTCAGTATTACGAATGATGACATCAGCATAAATAACATCAGTTTTAGTATTGCTGTTCCCTGTCGGGGATAGTTAGCTCTCTGAGTGCTCTCGTCTTTATCTGTGTCTTTGTTTGTTTCTTTTTCTGTTTACTCCTTCTAGACTACTGAGAGCTCAACAACCAGGCCTGGCACACAACTACATCTTAGGCTTCAGTAGTTCTTATCTATATCAGATATTATGGTCATTATATTGCCCGAGTCATTGTTTTTTTTCTGTGTTGAATTATGACATAGTTAATATTCATTTTAGATGTTAAGCAGACTTTCTGTGTTACGTTTGCATTTTTGCAGTATGTACAAAGCTGATTAAACCAACTTTATGCTGATTATGCACAACTTTTCACGTACTTGTTATCAGCCTTAAATCACTAAATCTTGTCCCATTTCACATATTCGGTCGTTAAGTCTGACGTCACTAGCCGTGTCCGGGCCTAAACTCCATATATCAAACGATCACTATGGCATTACTGAGAGTTGAAAAACTGTCTAAAGTCTTTCATCTGTAATATAATGATCAGCGTTCTGCTCTACCAGGTGTAACAATTGAGTTTAACATCCAGGCATCCATGAAAACGGAATTTATGACATTTAACGGAGTTAGAAGTTAGCAGGAAGTTAGCTCGCTAGCTTCTATCTAAATACAATATAGCATGTCCTGACTGCAGGGTTTTGGAAACAAATTAAAACGTACAGCTCTGTTATCACTTCCAACATAAATGAAGACAGAAAACTAAACAGCAGTGATGTTTGTAGGGTTACTGAAGTTTGGCTAGCTGGTATATAATGATGTGCTACATGACCACTAGCGACACAGCTATGTTAGCATAATATAAACAAGCTAACTTTTTTTCCACTCGATAAAAGTTAACGTGAGTGTTCTCGGTGGTCAGGAACAAATGTAATCGCATGGCAGGATGCTGTAAAAGGACCAAACTTCAGCCAGGAGAACAACTGAGATAATCCATCCACAATACGAGGTTAGTCATTCATATACTGCTGCATGGGCTGGGCTGTAGTTACATCCTAAGGTTTTAAAAACTGAGCTTAAATAAATGATTAGCGGTAATAAAAGCCGAGGGAGGTCAACAGGGATAACTGACTGTTTTAGGAGCTTTTTGAGATTAAATAGAAGAAAATACATAACATTAAACATGTTAACAACACAAAAACCATATTAAACGCAGACTACTTTAGGCCCGGAAGTAGGGCTGGGCCATATTATACCGTTCACGGTAATACCGGTATAATGTTAGGCAACGATAGGAAAATGAAATATCGCGATAGAATGGGAGTAAAACGCGCGTGCGCAGTGCCTTTGTTTTCATACGCACATGGCCGATTGTTGAGTGAAACAGATGAACCAGAATTGGTTTGTAAAAATGGTGCAACTTCCGTGATGTGGAACTGGTTTGGTGTTTGTCCATCAGATACACAACAAAGCACATTTTTTGCAGAACATGCAAGCGGCCGTTGTCATTGTCATATTTGTCGGACTAAGATGCTCTTAAATCTGGGAGTAATCTGGGTCCTAAACTCCGTATTCTTCAGGTCAAACAACACTGCAGCATCACTTAGAGTTAAAAACTGTCTAAATTCTTTCATCTTTAATAAAACGATCAGCATTGCTGCTTTACCAGGTGTAACTATGAAGTTTAACTTCCAGGCATCCATGAAAACAAAAGTTATTACATTTAACGGAGTTAGAAGTTAGCAGGAAGCTAGCGGAAGTTAGCTCGCTAGTTACCTAAGCATGATATTGCATGTTCTGACTGAGAGATTTCTGAAAAAAATCAAACGTACAGCTCTGCTATCACTTCCAACATAAATGAAGACAGGAAACTAAACAGCAGTGACGTTTGTAGGGTTACTGAAGTTGGGCTAGCTGGTATATAATGATGTGCTACGTGATCGCTAGCGACACAGCTATGTTAGCATAACATAAACAGTGAAGCTGGAGGACGAACGCTAACACTTTTCCACTTATAAAAGTTAACGTGAAGGTTCCTCATGGTTAGAGACAAATGCAATCGCATGGCAGGATGCTGTAAACGGACCAAACTTCAGTCAGGAGAACAACTGAGATAATCCATCCACAATACGAGGTTAGTCATTAATATACTGCAGCAACATGGGAATAGAGCAGCTGCCAGAGAATTCAACATTAATGAATCAATGGTACAGAAGTGGAGGAAGCAAGAAGAATGAGTTTAATAAAGTTTGATTTATCTGACTGCTTTGTTTCGCTTAATGTGCCTTATAATCCCGTGCACCTTATGGTCCGAAAAATGCGTACTGCACACTGCAGTTTAATGTTGCAAAGCACCTCTTTTTAACTTCAGTGGATATTATACATGGTTATGCTCAGGATATGTCAGCCCATTTCTACTGGAAATGCCTTTTGGTTAAACTTTCAGCAAGGAATTTGCATTTGCACTGTTACATTTTTATAAAGCTTTAATGTACATAAAAACCAGCTTCTTGTTTAAGTGAAAATAAATGGAAGGTTGTCTTTTTGCGCTAGTAATGTTGTGGAGTTGTATTTTGTCTCGCATCAATTATATCGTCGGTTATATCGTTATCGCAAATTTTCAAATATATACCGTGATAAATATTTTTGGCCATATCGCCCTGCTCTACCCGGAAGTAGGATTCATCATGTCATCACTTAACGACAGAATATTTTAAAGTAACTGTTTTCAAATTGTTTTCATTGTGAGAAATATGTGTAGCAGAGGTGTGGACTCGAGTCACATGACTTGGACTCGAGTCAGACTCGAGTCATTAATTTTATGACTTTAGACTTGACTTGAAAAAATGTTCTAAGACTTGTGACTTGACTTGGACTTTTACACCAATGACTTGGGACTTGAATTGGACTTGAACCGGTTTACTTGAAAAGACTTGATATTTTACCCCAAATATAAAATTTAACATGCATATTATATGGAGATTGAAAATGTGACGTCATTCACGGGTAGAACCGCAAAGGATTCTGGGAACTCGTGGCAAGCGGTACTAGCGCACGCAGGCTTTCAATTAAAATCAGTCACACAGCGATAAAAAGAAACACAAAAATGTCAAGAAGCCGTTGTATTATTAACTGCAATAGCCGGTCGCATGACAGCCACGAGAAGCTGACGGGTAAAGAGATCGGTTGTTATCGGATTACGTCGTTGAAGAGAAATTGTTCGAGCCATGTTTCCGAAGTAACAAAGAGGCGACTGGATTGCAGCCATTCAAAGATCAAATATAACGTCCCAGAACCCTCCAGCTCACAGGTTAGTCTGCTCCAAGCATTTACACGAAGGCAAGTCTTCTATTGTAGTTAATACGTCATTTTTCTTAACATAATTGGTGATATAGGTTACAAGCAAGTCTGGCGCTGAACAGAAATTGTCGCGCTATGCTCCTTTATTTATTGTGCATAAATAGTAAATTGTCCTGACACAATATTGCGTTTCGCTTCTGTTATTATGGTACACTGACAAAAACACATACTTTTATTCACAGGATAAAACAGGTTTTTTGTATCACTAATTGCCCAGTACGATTACAGCATACAATATTATTGTCACTGCTACATTTCTGTGATGCTACCAGAAATTATTTCCACTACTAATTAATTACCGTTGAGCTCAAAGGTTATATTAATAAACGGTTAACGAATGTGTATTTATGAAGACGATTTGTGAGACTGGTAAACTTATGATACGTACGATGGTCTTTCGTTCTACACGGTGCATTTCAAGGTCCTGCACCCATCCGTCGGTAAACTGTACCTGGGCTTGTTGCAGTGACCTGAAGTTACTAAACTTCATGAGTGTATGCACTCACTCCAAGAACTGTATAATTATAAATATGCATATAAATATGCTAAGATGAGATAGCTGACTTCATCTAACTAGCAAATGTTTTCCAGGCTACGTTGGTGATACAGTTTTTTTTAATGTGTATGATATTTTTGTCATGCGATTTTAAAGCTGGTCCTACAACCGCATCCAAGAATAACATGCAGCTTATCTCAGAACTGTCGGTGAAAATTATTCTTGGAGCTAAGTTTAATTGAGCTGCATTTTAAAGAGGTGCAATTTCACAATTTGTGTATATTTTCTAAGTTCACTATTTTGTATGTGTTGAGAAAAACACAGATTTTAAAATTACATGGTCTAATATTTACATTTAGCATAACTGCAACATTATTTTTTCGTTTGTTTTTTTTAAAGACTCGAAAGGACTTGAAATTCAAAGTTTCAGACTTGTGACTTGACTCGGACTTTTACACCAGTGACTTGAGACTCGACTCTGACTTGCCTGACATTACTTGAGACTTGACTTGAGACTTGAGGATAAAGACTTGAGACTTACTTGAGACTTGCAAAACAATGACTTGGTCCCACCTCTGATGTGTAGCCATACATTGTAGTAAAACTTTTAGTGTCTTAAAATGCAGGAGTAAAAGAGTTTAGGCTAATTCTTCAAACATTTTGTAGTTTTCTTTAAAGATGCAGATGTACTTTATATCATTTTAAATAAAAAGTTCAAGTGTACTCTGTATGTTCTGTAACGAATAACACAAAAAATGAGCACATGAGAAAAATTAGCAAAAAAATAACCTTATCATATTCCTCCTTTTATACTTTTCAAATGCCACAACTCAATTAAAAACAAAGTCAATGACGTGGTGTGGAGAGCTTCTGCTGCAGTTTTATCCATTAGCAGCTTAAAGTTGTGAGAGCGATTCTTCTGCTTCTTTTATCATTAAGATGAATGACAACGAACTAATTGAAAAGTGAGCTGACAAAAAGGTTAGGTTTAATATAGAAAATCCAAAAACAGATGCCCTTGCATGAACTGAAAGAACATTTATCCGACTCACCGAGTAATGAGGCTTCTTTGGTGGGATCACGCAGGTGCCAACATGCTGCCCGATACTGCGGTTTTACCTCACCGACACACCAGTGAAATTAATGCCCCCTTTGCCCCCACCTAGAAGATGAGATAGTAACTGAGATAAGAATACAAACCACATGAGTGTGTGCATATAGCCTGCCAGGCTGACTCTGTCTATTCTTTATTAGCAAAAGGAATCGGTGGATAATTCTAATATTAGCATCACTTTCATGTACTATTTTCAACAATGCGAGCAGTTACATACGGAAGAAGCAGAAAATAATATATATGTTTATATACGTATATAAATATGTTTGATATAATCAGATTTTCTTTGTTCACTTTAAAACTGTAAAACATCGTCTCCAGCTTACAGCTTTTTTTGTAACCCACTATTTTAATATTGCAAACAAAATGATGAAAGAAACCTGAAGGTGCACATAAGAAAGCCGTAAAAACAAATCTATGGTGACTGTATCTTCAAATTCATCAAGTGCATCATCAATAAACATATAAATTCACATCTGGTAGGAATATGCACATTAAGAAAAGAGCATGCAAATGAACATAGCTATGTTTAATTTTCATTTGAATTTTGCAGATTAATGTTGGCCAAAAGAAAAAACGTTGTACTACCTTTAGGCTCGTAATGATTACCCCAGGTCAATCTGAAAGACTCCACTTTGCATCTAAGTGGCTTCCTCTTAGTGTTATTAGAAAAATACCCATCTCGTTTTTCAACTCGTGATGCTCTATTTGCATAGAATTAACCTCTCAAAAGACATTTTAAAGGCAGGCTTAAGCTGACGTGCCTCTGGAATATCTTACGTGCATTTGCATAACGTCTGCCTCCTGCTCAGGTGATAAAGCAGTGCTAAGCTGGATTACAGTATTTGGTTCTGTAACTGTGTGGGTGTGGGTGTAAGACTGCGTACCTGCTGGTGTACCTGAATATGTGCTGGAAACAGGATTTTTTTCTTTCTTTCTGTTTTGGCATGCCTACCAATTGCCAGCAGGGCCAAAGAGAACACTTTGCTATGCCTGACTGACATGCTACTCATGTGACCTCATGAAAGTACAAATCCCTTCAAGCAGTGTAATAAATCATTGGAGCCAGGTCTGGCCCACAACACTTGGATGGATGCACACACACACACACACAGTGCCAACCATGATATAATATACTGAAGCCAGTTTAGTCTTAAACGCTACACCTACTTTTGTATCCTTGACAATTTAACCTGCTCCAAAAGAGCTTAAACCTACCCATCTAACAGTTTGTGCCAAAACACAAAAATAAAGACTACTTTTGTATTTTGCAACAAAAAGCTATTTTAGTATTAGAGCCACGTCAATGACGCAGTAAAAGCCAGCAACACTGTACAGTTTTAAGTGATTCGGTTGTTTAATACTCCAAAGACGCATCATTTTTCAGTGCTAACGGGTCACTTCACAGGTACTGTAAGCACTATGAGGAAGTAGACTTCCTACTTTCAGGAAACTTTTTTTCTTCTCGGCTGCTATTTTAAACCAGGTCACCTGCTACTGCTGTGAATTCCACTTTATATAACACGACTCCATCTGACAGGCGTAGGGCACCTATGTACCCGCAGTTCTTGGTAAAAATGCATTACAGCATCTTTTTAACAACAGTGCCCCTAATGTTTTTTTTTCTTCCCTGAAAAGAAACAGCAAATTCGATTTAAATTTAATGACTTAATGGCTCTTAAACAGGGCACTCGAATGGCTTCCAACAGTAGCGAAGCGTGATAGTGACAACTCTGCTCCTGTCATTGACGCAAAGTTAGCCTTCCTCACTTATCTGTATTTAACTGTCTTTGCCTAGCCTTTCCACGCATGTCGCATTTGTCGCCGTCACCTTTAATTTGAATCAGTGTGCCACCTGCGCCTCCTGCCAATTTTTTTTACAAATGCTCCCGGTAATTACAACAAGGCATTGAGTAGCATCCGAAGCCTTGTTGAAAAAGATCTTTCATTCTTAGTGCCTGCGATCTCATTTAACACACTTAGGGATATATGTGATGCTGCCAGCAGGGACAGGAAATAAAAATGAGGGTCTCAATCCTCCTTAAGAACTGAGCGTGTGATAATTTGATCTCAACACGCTTCCCCTACGAGTGTATTTGATGAGTTCATTGGAAATCCTGTGGACATGTGGAAGAATGTTCTGGTGTGCGCTGGCCTCTGCCCGGGGAGCAGTAACTCAGAGCAACACAAACGCTCCAATTACAGCTGCACCCGCAAGTCCTCCGGGGGAAACCACGGGACTGTTCATTGATCTGAAAAACACCGCTGTGATAGAGGGTAAAACTTGGCTTCATTTCCAAAGGACATGAACTGTACTTTTAATTATCCCAGCTGGAACGTTATTATGATGATGATAATGAGAGAGACATCATGATTTAGCCGAGGACAGTTCGGCGTTTGCAGTTGTGGGAACTTTAGTTAGTGCAGATTAAAGCGTTAGTGTCACGACACGGCTTTACAGCATAATTATACACTGCAATAACGCTATTTTAATACGGCAGGTGATTCTGAAGATTCAGGGTGTTTGCAGGAGCAAATATAGTGAGAGGTGTGAACAGCGTGCATCACACAGTCTTCATATGAGAACAGCTTTGCTCTTAAAACTGTAGAGTAGCAGCAGTGGAGATCCCTGTACTGCAGAGGGCACCGTTAGCATGCTTTGTGTGTCATCAGCCCAACATGGTAGCCTACTGACAGCATGAGTGGAATTAATCTCAAGCTGTTATTGAATAAAACTGCCTTTGCAAAGGCACTCATTTATTTTTCTATAGTTTGTGCAACATTCATCCCGATTCATAATAAAAGTCAGACAAAGAAGAAAAATATTATCTACAAGTGAGCAATGCATCATGTCCTGACATGTATTCTACCTTTATCTTAATCCATACTAACATCATTTATTTGTCTGACCCCTGATTTGATTTCTGTGGGCTGACATTATTATTCTCCTGCACTGCTGACATTTGAACGCTGTAGTTAGAAAAAAAAGAAATCCCCCAGTGGAGTGGCTGTCATCAGTGGAGTTTCTCAGATTAAATAACACAATTGTAGGGTTTGAGTTTTTGTTGTTGTTGTTGTTTTCTTTTTTTTCAATCTTACCCGTTTGGAATAATCAGCTGCGATTGCTGCCTCGGACCAGAGCGATGAAAGAACAGAACTCCTCCGAATTTCCCTGCGGGTAAAGAGACAAAGAGGTCAGGACGTGTCACGCTTTAGTCCATTCACCACTAAACACTTACATCGGTGTACCGAACGCCAGTGCTGAGTTTGCATACAGAGTCACCGCACCGAGGTGAACGGAGACGAGCATGAGCTGGCACACACTGTAGTGTCTTCGCGCTGATGCGTTATCACCGCAGCCCTATTAGGTTTGTAAACATGCTTCATGCACTTTGAGAAAATGACTTTCCATTGTGCATAATGAGAGCTGCTAAAAATAAAACTCCTGCATGAATGCTGACAGTGTCTGCACCTTTTGCTGAAGACAGGATGGCAGGATGTTTGGTTATGTCTGCTTGGAAGTAATAATTTCTGACAGTGCCTTGTTTTAAAAAGCGTGCAAGAAAGCATAAGTATATGCTTGACACACACACACACACACACACACACACACACACACACACACACACACACAGCCAGTTATAATGACATAGTGCATGTAATTGGGGCTTTAATTGAATGTGGTTTCAGGTTGTGTTGTGAAAAGGGACACAATATCCAAGCAGTATAAAGGCTGATTTTCATTCTTAGGTAGAGGCATAAAATGTAATTGTTATTTATAATATGTATGTAACTTTGTAATTTCAATGTGTTGTCGCCTCTTGGCCAGGACTCCCTTGCAAAAGAGGTTTTTAATCTCAATGGGACTTTTCCTGGTTAAATAAAGGTTAATAAAATAATAATAAATAAATATTAAGTCGTCTACGTTTGCTTCAGTTAAGTAAAACACGTGCCCTTGAGATTGTCTGACTACCCTCAGATGTCACAGTGGCACAGGTGATTGACAGATCTCTGGCTGCGTTTGCCTCCCGTGGAGAAAAAAACAAAAAAAAACACCCCACACGGATAACTGGATGTTGGACACCGCAGCACAAACTACCTCCCCTATCCGCAATCTTCAAAGCGCCACAAACGTGAATCTCGCTTGACTTTCTGCATCTGCAAACCTACTTCACATCATTTTTTTTCTTCCCCACACCCACTTTGCCGAAGCACTTGATATGCAAAAATCATATGTTTACTTTTGAGATCAAAGTTTCTTTCTCCCTCCCCTTCTCCATTTTTCACCCCCATCTAAAAATGGACCCGTTTCATTATGCAAGCCAACAAAGAGCAGCGTCTGCTCGCGCAGCCCATTCCAAGCATACTGATTAATTAGCTTGTATAATTAGCTTAATGATTTAGAGAAACATGGCCAAGGCCACCCAAGTAGCTATGCTAATGGACCCCTGTCTACAGCAATTAAAATGCCCATAACTTAACAATGGTGGTGTAGAAGTCCACATAAGAGCTGTTGAGGAAAAAAAAGTAGTTGCAGTAATCAATGCAAGCATCACGTTAGCTGGCGCTGTGGTAATGAATACCTTTGCACTTATCAAATTGTGAAATTGTGTTGCAAGAGTAGCATTTGTACACATGCGGACACCGCTGGAACTCTAAGCGCTAATGAAGTGTTCTCATTTGTCTCTATGATGATTAGTTTTAGCGCCGGCGGTACACTTGGTGCATTTATACCGCAAATTAGTCCAGAAATGTGTTGCAAGACGCTGAAAATGTGAACCCTTCTCTGGTGTCACGCAGAGCAAATTTATCGTCCGTCTGCCTTATTACGCCTTTCTATACAATTTCTGTCTGCCAGTTATGCTAACTCCGTCCCTGTGTGAGCACATACTGGAAAGTGAGTGAGTTAGGACATGCAGTTGTGGACTTTATAGTTTCCATTAAATGTGAGTCAAACCAGACAGTATCTCTGCTCTCTGACAGTAGCATCAGCATTCCTGGCTATACTTCAGACATAAATCGCCCATTTATGACCTTCCCCCTGAACAGTAACCAACAGAGACACCAGCTCGTCTCATAAAACCACCAGAATGTTGAACGAGAGAGAGAGAGGTGAAGACATCACTTCCATCGATACACGGCTTCGAAAATGCCAGTCAAGTGGGAGCAGTTAGAAAAAAAAAAGAAAATCAAATTCCTATTTGTATATTCTTTTAGTGCTATGACTGAATGCTGGAAAGATCTCACCTAGTCATAAATGAGTGGTAATACACTACGCACTGTGCCGCTGACAAAGCGAAAGGAATCACGGCGCCATCGAGCTTGTATAAGCAGAGCAGGAAATGGACTGGGTATGGAGGGTGAGCTCAGAGTTTGTTGCAATATTACTCTAAAACAAGTTCAGAGCTTCTGGCACCAAGATACTTTAGAAAGGCAGACTAAAAACATTCTGATGCTGAATGCAGGACTAGTTAACGATTTACAGACCAGTTATGATATTTATACATTTATAATTTAAAATGTGATATACGAGTTGCAACATCAGAAACATCAACACTGATAACTTGGTAAAAGTTGGTTTTCTTTACCTTTGAAATTTTAATTTATTACTAAGAATTGCCAAATCGACGCTATCGGCTGATAATATCAGCCAGCTATTATACATTATATTATATTCACCCATCCAGTTCATTGAATTCAAGTGTTGGAATCACTTCCATACATACGTATAAATCATACATATTAAGTCAAGCATCTAGCCATGCTGACTGCTTCTACAAACATTTGTGAAACGATGGGTCGCTCTCGGGAGCTCAGTGAATTCCAGCGTGGTACCATGACAGGATCCCGCCTGTGCAAGAAGTCAGTCATTAATTTTCCTTGCATTGTAACAGGTGTAAAGTTTGGTGCTTTACAGGAGCTGGGCTCGACCCCTTAGTTCTAGTAAAAAGAATTGTTAATGCTTCAGCATACCAAGATATTTTGGACAATTTCATGCTCCTAACTTCATGAAAACAGTTTGGGGTCGGCTCCCTCCTGACTGTGCACAAAGGTGCACAAGCAAGTCCATAAAAACATGGATGAACGAGTTTGGTGTAGAGGAAGTTTACTGGCCTGCACAGAGTCCTGACCCCAAACCAGCAGAACACCTTTGGGATGAATTAGAGCAAGACTTTGAGTGTCTCACAAATGCGCTTTTGGAAGAATGGTCAAAATTTCCCATAAACACTCGTAAATACGTGGAAAATCTTCCCAGAAATGTTGAAACTGTTATAACTGCAGAAGGTGGAACAACATCATATTAAACCCTGTGGATTAAGAAGAGGATGTTGCTCAAGTTCATATGTGTGAAGGCAGACAAGTGAATTCATTTGGCAATATAATGTGTCAGACGGGCTCTAAAACTATCAAATAAATTAAAAGCAATATAAAACTGTCAAAAACAACAATAAGAAGACGAGGTGATGAAACAAAATAGGAGACGGCATAAAAGTGGCTCAAAGTGGAAGCATTGAAAAAGCCTACTTATAAAAATATGTCCTTAAGAGACATTTAAAAGACAATCAGGCTCTCAGCAAGCTGCCCTCCTCAGGGAGATTCTTCCAGACAGTGAGTGCCCTAACAGAAAAAGCCCAGTCACCCTTGGTCCTCAGCTGAGACTGTGGCGTGGCTAACAGAGCCTCAGCCAAGGACCTCTGCAGAGACTGCAGCCTGGAAAATAAATGCTCCACTGGAATGTAACTCATGTGATTTCTGCTTATTAACCCTCTGGAGCCAACAGAGGCGCCGGTGCGTTCACATCACATGACCCATTTAAGACGATCCAGCAGCAAGATCATCTTCACTTGGGTCAAAAGTGCAGACTTTAAACCATATACCAGTATATGGTATATGGTTTATACACCATATAACCATATACCTAACAGTGCAGTTATGTGGATTTTATCACAGTTTGATGCATAGAAGTCGTACATGACAAAAACCAGCCAACATAACAATCGCGCTTATGTCGCCTATACTGTGGACACATTTTACTGTAAATAACACAGAAGCTTTTCAGATGTTTTATAATGTGATGCATGATAATGATAAACTATGTAAAATGATACAAAAGCAAAACTTCTGAATCTCATTGATCGTTATAGTTAAGATAATTTCATTATTCAGGCATTTGTTTTAGTTTGACATTACATAGCATCGTTTGCTAGCAATGCTAGGTGCTGCTTTCCCAAAGTGTGGGGTGGGATTAGGGTTAGAGTTGGCATATATGAGGACTTAGATCAAAGAGGGTTATTATCATGAATATCTCAGGATCAGGATTGTTAGGAACTCATTCCTAACCATGTTTGTCACTGAAGACAGCTGCTTGAAGCAAAGGCGCTAATTAGAGCGGTGACAGCTAGCTATAAAGGGAGCTGCAGGGAATAACACCAAAACACTGAGCTGAAAAAGGGGGAAAATTCATTGTAGAGAAACAGCATTGGGTGATAACTTACTTCATGTTCTTGAGTACCAGGTTCAGTTGATTAAAGCAAAAGAAATTATTAGACATGGCTTAAATGAACGGGCTTGTTTTCTTACACAATTTAGAGAAAGATTAAAAATGAAAATAAAGAGGATCATAGTTCAACCTAGCGCTGGCCCCAGTGTGGCACTGAAAACACAGAACAGCCCATCTGCTAAATGCTTGATTAGACTAGGAGTGAAGAAACAAAACTCTGACAGAGACAACAACTTTGATATTATAATTGTTATCATTTTAAAACGGATGCTTAACAGCACTGCCATTTCCAAATGGCTTCAGCATTTCCAGTAGGTTCCATATGCCATGTCTCCGAAAGCCTCTTTAATGAAACAATGTAAGGCAAATGAGTCATTATGATTCGCAGCACTCCCAAACACACTAATTACCACTCAGACTTGATAACAGTCTGTTTGTGTCTGTGTCTGCGTGTTGCCAGCAGGTGCACCGCTATTCACTTGTGCGAGCTGAACATCACAGTCCCGAGTTTGACACCATTGTGTCAAAAACTCTGTGCTCAGCTCGTCAGCTCTGGTGCGCTGTGCCCAAACAAGCCAGCTAAAAATGAGCATTTGGGATCTGCTTTTTTTTTTTTTGCTTCTTTCACTTTCTCTCTCTGTACCCAGAGCTGCCTCTGCGGCACAGACGCAGAATTAGTTATATACTGCATCATGTGTCTGTTCAGGATTGCTGTCATCCTACCCAAAAAAGGAAAAGAGAACAGAAATAAAAAAAATAATAAAAAAAGGTATGTTTTTAGGAGAGAGGAGGTTTGATATTTTAGACATATTTGCATAGGTTTGCAACAGTCGGGCTGATGTTGACGGATATCAAATTTACCATGCGAGCTGTCTCGGTGAGGAATTCAAAGTTTCAGGTATACGGAAGTCACCGATGAAGCACAAACTTGTTTTTCTCCCCCTCATGGGTTGCATTTGCACATTTGGCTTTATTAGCGGAGCTACCCAGTGATATCCTTTGATACGACAAGTCAAATGTCGTAGCTCAAACGAGTTTTGTTCCACGTCAAACCGCTCCGCCGCGCAGCTTCGACGCAAGCTCTGACGAATCGGAGAGGCTATTGGTGTTCGGGTGGAGAACGAGCGAGCGGAGACGTCATCCCTTCCGCGCTCCCCTCTCCCTCGCTTGCAGCCGAAGCCCACTTATCAGCGGAGTTTCTATCATGCGGAAAACTTTCCATCACGCTCAAACCGCTCCTCCCCAAAGGCTATCATAATCTGCTCAGCATGCATAATGGTAATCGTTCAAATATCTCATCAACGCAACAGGATAAGCATGCTGTCGGTGTGAGGAGGGGAGTGAGTAAGATGGTGTGCGGTAGACGGGGAGCAAAAGAGGAGGTTCGGTAGAAAAGAAAAAGAGGGGGAAAGGAAGACATGCGGAAAGGGGAAAAGGTGAGAAATCAGATGGGGTGCAACAGGGAAGAGGGAAAACACATTAACGCTAGAGTGGGAGACTCTAGAGGAAGAGAATGAAAGAGGAAGGAGGACAGAAGAGGAGGAGGTGGCGGTGGTGATGGGGGTAGCTCCACCAGTCTTTGGCACTCTTAGGAAACTCTATGCCACTATATTCTGCCCCCTTTTTTCCCAGTCAGCCTTAGAGAAGATGATAGCATTGATCATCTTCTTAAAAGACCGCTTTTCCTGTCAGTGTATCACCTCTCGTCATTAAGATGACTGCTTGAGTTGCCTTAAAAGGTCTCGTGTCTGGCAAAAGCTGCAAGCTGTTCGATTGCCTTCTACATTCTTTTCCTCCCTATATTCGGACAAGACCGCTGACAAACCTAAGAAGTGTTGTTCATATTGGTTTTCGGCAAAGTCCAGGAATGAAACCTAATCATAACTGTGCCGAACGGTGCCACATCCAAGGGCGGTGGGCGTGCGGATTGAGAATGTTTGCCACCGGAAGCAAGCGCTCATCAATCAAAAGTGGGGAATTCCACCTCATTTATTGCCTCCGTGACGGATGTTCCCTGCTTCTTTGACGTTTGCGCCCCCCAGGGAGGGTGAAGGGGGGTGGGGGTGTGCCCCTGTGGAGTTTCCATCTCAAACCTCATGAACATCGGTAGTAAGAATAAAGTAAATAGATTTAGTTCTCCAGATCTTTCACATTTCCTGCGCTATAAATCCACTTCTCGCCCGCATAAATCTTTGGGAAGTTCGGGCCGCCCTGTGCCTCTGCTTATTAGCCGACCGGGGGATCAATTTATCACCTTTGAGGACAAAGAAAGGAGGCATCGGGGGGATTCTCTCTATCCCTTTGATTTATGGAGTCAGAGAAGAGGCAGGGCATTTTTGGGTCATGCAAATCCTTCCCAGCACAAGTGCCAGCCCCTCCCACCTCCTCTTTGTGTTGAATTAATTTCTTTGGCAGAGAGAGGAAGCGAGGGATCCGTCAGGTGCTCGGAATGCAAATGAGGAGGTTTGGGCTTGTTTAAGTAAGTGGTGGTGATGGAGTTGCTTAAATGCAATAACCATATATCAGTGGAAATTACACACATTCAATGATGGCTGATTTCAGGGTTGTTGAGTTTGACTGAATGTAACTGAAAATGCTAAAAAAAAAAGAAAATAACGCACAGATCCAAGACTTGCAGCTTTCATGCAATTCTAAGCATTCACCACTAGTCTGTGCTATTGGTTTAAGCAAATCTTCCTGTACTGCTGTGATCCATTTTTTCTGCCCTCTCCCACAGAAAGAGCTGCAAAAATGTGGCTGCCCCACCTCACCTGTGCTAAGTGGCTACCTCGTCTGGGCGAAGCAACGCCTACCGCCGCCGCTTCCTCATTTGCGATAGTCCTCATGCAAAACGACGGGGCTGGCAACTGCTGGCTTGTGGGAAATGTATTTTATGTGAAGCAGACTTCTTTTGAGGCTGATGGAGTGTTGATGGTTTCGCACAGTGGTTACAAGGCAGGTTTGAAACATTGCATCACGTATTGTTTGGATCTAAGTGTGATTCAACCTACTATCATCAGATGTTTAGAAAAAAAGAAGGTGGCAACGGGAAAAGGCAGCTCTGTCTTAACGTTACAAATGCACTTTCATGCCAGAGCGCTTGTTGCGTTTGTGTAAATTGCGCGTGTCCGCGTTAGCCACGTGCAGGATTGTTTGAACGAGCGTGATGGAGAACGGGATCAAACGCAGAGAGGCGTCCCGTCGCGCCGAGTCTGGCTACTTTTTTTAGTTTGTTTTTAATTATTCAGATTGTGAATTTTAAAACACCTTCCAAGTTACGCGCATTTCAAATCAAACTCGCTGCGTCCTAACAGCAAGCTGCGGTGCAGGCTCCACTCCACAACCCACTCGCCACTGCCTTGGCTCTCGTCCACGCTCATCCCTCCTCATAAAAAATGATCCTGCACTCGCCAGTGCATTTCTCCAACACCTACCAGTACTGCCACATCTTTGTCATTTCCCCTCTCCTGCATTCCTCCCTTCCACTTCCTCTCCCCCCCCCCCTCTTTTTTTCTCCTTCTCTACCTTGTTTAGGCATGCTATCTTTTCCTTGTGGCAGAAAGCATAAGACTCGCCGTTTGCTGAGTGGGCAGCGGGGGAGCGGAGGAGGAAAGAGAAGAAATAGAAAGACTCAGAAGGAGGAGGGAGAAAAAGAGTTATCTAACAGGATTAAAGGAGAACAACGGAATGGAGAGCACTTAAAATACTCATGACATGAGCCCTCTTGCAAAAAGGAGGGGATGAGTAACAATGGCTGAATCACTCTTGAGGTTCTCTGGCTCTAGACAACATGCCCCTCTCTCTCTCTCTCTTTTTTGCCATCTACGTCTCTCTTTCGCCGCCCTTTCATCTTCTCCTTTCCGTCTCATTTTCACTTACTGGTTAGAGGTCTCGATGGGTCGCGAAGGAGTCGCTCGCGTTAATATGGGAAGCGAAAGGAGGAGGGTGCGGGTTAATTAACTATTGAAAAGGAAGACATTCGGTTCAGAGTTAATGGCGAGAGGATATATTCTGTGGTGGAAAATATTGAGGCTATCAGCGTTTGTTGAGTCATTTGGTTGGGAAAAAAACCCCACCCGGAATGAACGACCGAATGATGGATGCTGGCTGAATGAAAATATTAAACTAACAGGAGAAGGGGAAAAAATGCAGCGAGGCGAAAAACTAATTTCTTAGTTACTTTAACCAGTGTTTGTGTGTATTGAGACGCTGACAGCAAATAAGGACAAATACCCTTCCACTCAACCCCGCCATATGGGAATCAGAAAGGTAGAACAACATGACAAATTTCCTCGGGGTGGATCGAACTTCTGGGAGAGAATAGCACTTCAAACGTTTGGCGTGCCTCGGCAGCCTCTCTGCCCGTCTGACTTGCAAAGATAGCAGCCGTCTGGCAGCGCGGCCGAACACACACACACACACACACACAAACACACTGAGAAGTGCTCCTTCGCACACAGGTGTGGGAGCACACTGGATCTTTGCATAAGCACACACAACAAACTCTCTACTGCTAGTCTCTTCAAACACTCTATCCTTCACCAAAGACACACACACACACTTCACCTATTGTAAAGGAAGACATGGCGTATCTTTTGTCCAAACCCTGACAACTGCCAACATTTTGAGTGGATTTTAATGCAGCAAACGAATGTGTTTATACTTGCTATAAAAAGAATGCGCTTGGCGCATAATATATGGGGATGAGGTCTCTGGAGTTGCCGCTGTCTCTCTTTTTATATCACATAACAAACATGTGATGGCAGTGGGAGAGAAACTCTCCAGCCTATGTAAATAGGGCGCCATTTGAATATTTCACACAGGGCTCGCGCTTACCGAGCATCCATTCCTTTTGAATCACCGCTTCTGCCAAAATGGGGGAGAGTAAATAAGTGTATAAAAACATAAAAATAAACTGCAAGCGCGCATGTGTGTGTGTTTGTTTGCACACACTGTGTATTCTGTTCTTCGCAGCGAGCGGTATCGCGTCCTTGATGGTTATGTAAGGGATGAATTTTAATGATAGTAAGATCATGGCAGCGAGCGCAAAATAATGACGACTAGGCTGGCTGGTAAATTGACTGAGAGATTTGGCTTTTGGTGCTGACTTAAGAGAGGACTTAAGGAGCTTCTGGGATTTGAAAGTTGAAAGATAAAGGCTGAGTTACACTGGGGGATCTGAGAGAGCCTCAATTTTCAGCTCGGTGCCATGACAAGAATCATTAGGTTGGGAAAGAGAAAAAAAAAGGACGTGATGGAATAACTCAAAGGCATAATCAGTTGTTTACAATGGCAGGGAAGAGTGGAAGAGAAAGAAGAAAGAGACATGTTCACAAATGAAGGTTTCTAAAAACCCAGCCACCACACATCATCCGAATCCTTAATGAAAGAACCCTCGTGTCTGACGATGAGGGATGGATGGGAAAACCACATATGGAGAAATAAATGGAAACGTGAAGGGAAGGGAGGATTGGCTGGTGGATATACACGAATCCAAGGGGCTATCGGAAGTCAACTCAAGATTACTGAGGGTGAAGCTGTCTTAAGACTTCTGCTTTCAATGTAACGCTTCTTTGTGACAGGAACTGGGAAGAACTTCTCAACTGCTCCAGGAGTAGCAGCAAGCTAACTTTGGGAAAAAAAAACTAGCCTTTATTTCAAAGACGAGCACCCTGGTACAGACTGTACACCTTACAGTCTGTACCACCTGGGTATGCAGAAGATCAAGAAGTTTGCCAGAAGTGAATTAACTCAAAAGACTTTGTTCCCAATACCAGTACTCCACATCACAGAGAGAAGTATGCAGCTGCTTAACTTCATTCAAGCTGTGTCTGACCGAAGCAGTCCTGATGTTTTAATTATCTGACTTCATCACTGCTTTATGTAACGTTTTGCTCTTCCTCACATTATAAGGTCAATCATAAGGTAGGCCCACCCTAAAGCATACCTTGCTCTACCTTTCTTTTTGTCTCTAAAGAGAACCTCAACTTACAAAATGATCATCTTGTATTCAATAATAGTTAAAGTCAGGAACTGTGACTATAAACTCATCTGCAAAGTGTTTACTGAGGTCATAGATTAACAGAGCTAAGGCTTTTTGCAACCAGTGGGAAGCTGCCCCCTGATGCTCATTAGAGTGTCACTTCCTCCTTCACTTTGGAAGCTACGTCAGAGTCTGTGAGCATAATATTGCTCATGCATCTGTGTTTAGAAGCCAAAACTATTGCAAACATGTGCAGTGAAGTTGCAGCTGTGATAAAAATCAGGAGTCTAAATACACAGTCCATACAGAGTCCAGCCAGAACGTAGAAACCTTCTGTTTGCTTTAAAAATAGTGATGCATCTGCTGCAGGACAGCAATTTAAATGCAAAATGACACAGGCGCTTGGCATTTTTGCTTTTTAATATGGATATAACCAGGAAACAACCAGATGGAAACTAGCTGATTCATTGACACGGACCGACTCCAACTAATTGCTGTGTGTTAGCAGTTGATGAGTGACTGCAGCCAGTGGCAATTGCAATTGTTTGGAGACAGGCAACGTGCAATCGCTTTGCGATCAAAAATGAGAGGTGGTGGGTGTTGCACGCTCAACCTCTGGGTGATCAGCTGGTCGATGTAACTACTTGCAATCGGTCTTTAAATGTGAAAAAAATTCATGCCAATCACTAGGCAACCACCAATTTTACTTAAGAAGAAGATTGCCATCCTGTATTTTCTTGTTTATTAGTAGTAGGCCGAGAGACTCTCTAAGGATTGTGATGGCCACACAGAATAACCACAATCACTCAACCTTCTGTGCACAAAGCTAGCATCACAAATGGTACAATCCAAATAAGACCAAAATAAATACAAGGTTCTTTCATCAGTAACTGGAGGCAAACGCCCAGTATTGTCAATCCAACTCCCATTGCTACCAGTAAACACTGTCGCCATGACATGCCCCTAATGAAATGGCGGCGTCGCTGTACGGCAGAACACAGCTGTGTGCTGGTCCGTAAGAAGAAACAATGAAAGGGTAAAAGCGAAAATTGAGACACCTCTTTGAAGCACTCCTTTAGAAAGACACTCCATCTGTTCCAAAGAAGCTCGTCTCAGGCATCTCCCAGGTGGGTGTGAACCGGCCCTTTCTCTCCCTGGGCTGCTCTTGTAAATAAGAATGTGCTCTTAGTCGGCGTGTCCTGTTTGGTAAAGGATTCAGCTCTAAAGACTGCAACAAGAGTGAAATAAATCACTCGAAATGTTGGGAAATAATGAACGTAACATATCGCACGTGATCGCTTTAGGTGAAGATGCACCGGCATTTATAAGAGCAGACAGTAAAGTCAAGGACGCTACGCTTTCCGTGATTGCAGGTGATCTGGGACCTGTGATGGAGTGCATCACCATTCACTTGGCAATGACTGACGGAATACTAAAGAAGGAAGGAGAACGTGAAGGAAGGCAGGGAGGAGACAAAGGAGGGTGGATAGCAGAATATTAAAGCGAGTGCAACTTGAAAGCGGTGCAGCGAGAGTGAAACACAAGCAGGGAAGGAGAGGCAGTTGAGAAGAAGAAGAAGAAGAAGGGGGACTGTGAATGGATATTAGAGAGAGGAGCTATTCACCTGGTGTTGATATGGATGAAGGAGAGAGTCATGGGAGGTGGGGAGGGAGAAGACAGCCTAAAAGTGAAGAGAGTGTGCAAAAGAGAGATAGGGGTTCTTGCTATCCTCTGGGAAGCTGTGAAAAAAAAAATGAGAAAGACAGGTGAGATAGAGGAAATGGGAGAGAATGGCGAGGGGAGTAAGGAGAAATGTGGGATAAAAGAAAAGTAGAAAGCGGAAGAAAAATTTGGAAGGAGAGCGGAGATAAAAATAGCGAAGGAGACAGAAGGAGAGACATTCTGAACAAGTCCAAACTATCGCGCCTGAACACACTTATCTCCCAAAGTGCAGACAGTACATTATCACCACTGGCACTAAAAACAGCCTGAATCATCAATAAATGAAATCCGGTGCAGGTAAACACGATGCAGTGTTTTAAGCGCAGAGGTATCAGCGCTGACAAAGGGAGCGTGATTGTGAGGGGATACGGCCGCGCCGTACCGCTTCTCATTATCTGCCGCGCGTCAGTTATTAACGCTGTGTCCATTCGAACATCTAATTAATGCAGATAGCCAAATGCCAAACCTGATGAAACGGCGTGATGAGGGATTAGCTGGAATAACAACCGCTCTGACTGGCATAACTTTGGCTCCCTGATTAGGTGGTGGAAGGAGGAGGAGAGGAGAAGCATTTCTAGATCACTTAAGTCTCCCCCCCCTCGCTCTCTCCTCCCACCTCTACTTCACTGTCCTTAATGAAGACTTTTTTTTTCCTTCAGCCATGTGCCCCCATTCTCCCAGCGTCCCTCCCCTCAGCCGCTGAGTGCTGTCCTAATTCCATTCTGAGAGATGGAGAGAGGAAGAGGCTCATTAAAAATGGCTTTGCTGATTGTGCTTCTGTCTCCCCCCCAGTCAAGTGGTGTGTGCATATGTGAGCTGTGTCTGGTCAAGTTTCTTTTTTTTCCTCTATTTTTCCTGTTGTTTTGTTTCCCCTCTGTGCTGTCAGGGAACGCTGTGGGGTGATACAGCATGTGAAATAAAGGAAATCATTATTTACAGTATTTTAGTGCAATTTTGCAGCAAAGCTTTCCCCTCCAAAACATTATGTGATGCCTTTCATCAAAAGTGTGTGTGAAGGGGCAAAACAAGTACGGAGCAGGGGAAAAAAACGTGTCGAGCAGGTAAAGGAAAGTGGTGCTTCTCTTATATGTAAAAAAGAAATAGGCACAGGAGAGTTACAGGAGACGAACCAGACTGTTCTATTCTCGCACTGTCAAGAACAAAAGTATCAGCTGCTGAACAAAGCGCAGAGATGGCTGGAGTGTTAACACGCAAGAGTCATCAGGGACTTTGAGACGAGTCTTTAGATAAACCCGTGTCTTAAACAAATATCAACAGAAAAAGAAGAATAAAAAACCTGTATTTGCACACTTCAACAGTCAGATAACATCTATATGTGCCCCCATGTCTGTGCATTAAATAGAACCCTAGAGCGAGCAGGTGATCAGCCAAGCTTAGCAAAACAGGCTGGAAGCAAGGGGAAATAGCAAGCTTGTTGGTAGGTGTATTTTTGAACCTTGGAGAGGGAGGCTTGCTGTTTTCTTCTGCTTCCAGGACTAATACCAAGGTAATCAACTCCAGGCTCGATTTACAGTGTTGGCGCAGAGGCGTGAGTTATATCAGTCCTTTATCAAATAGGGGCCGATCAGGTTTTCTTGAGTCGGCAGGTCTGCAAAATACCCCAGCTTTAATGCAGAGCAAATGTAAGGAAGGAGGTCAGACTAAAGCAAATGCACTCAGCGGCCACTTTCTTTCTTCTATATCTAATCAGCAAGTCACGTGGAAGCAAACCAACGCGTTTAGGCGCATTGAGACAACCTGCTGACATTCAAATCGAGCATCAGAATGGGGGAGAAAGGTGAATTCAGGCACGGGGAACGTGGCATGGTTGTTGTTTTCAGGTGGGCTGCTCTGAGTATTTTAGAAACTGCTGATCTGCTTTTCCAACACAACAATTTTGGGGGGTTTAGAGAAAATGGTCAGAAAAAGAGGAAATATCCAGTGAGCCGCAGGTCTTACGGTGAAAATGCCTTGTTGAGGCGTTACTGGCAACAGTAGCTCAAATAACCACTTGTTATGTATGCAGAAGAGCATCAAAGGACAACATATGCAGCCTTGAAGCAGATGGACTACAGCACCAGAAGACCATATTGGATACCTTCAGATGTTAGTGTCAGAGTCTGGTGTGAAGAGCATGAAAGCATGGATCCATCCTGGCTTGTATCAATCTTTCAGGCTACTGGGATATTTTCTTAACACACCCTGGGTTCTTCACTACCATGTGAGCATTGTTTAAATGCCACAGCTTACCTGAGTATCGTTGCTGACTATTTCCATCCTTTTATGACCACAGTGTACCATCTTCTGATTCCTGCTTTCAGTTGGATAACACATCATGTCACAAAGCTCGAATCATATCAAAGTGGTTTCTTGACCATAACAATGAGTTATCTGTACTCAAAAAACCTCCACAGTCACCAGATCTAAATCCAATAGAGCACCTTCGGGATGTGCCGGAACAGGAGCTTTTCATCATGGATGTGTGAACTGTGTGATGCCGTCCTGTCAATATGAACCAAAATCTCTGGGGAATCTTTACAGCACCTTGTTGAATCAGCACTATGAAGAATTAAGACAGATCTGAAGACAAACTGTGGTCCAAACTGTATCAAGTGTTTTTGTGTAATAGAAGTTTTTACTAGTATTTCTGTCTGATGGAAACTTGCTGCTTAAATGTGCTTTCAAAGGCCACGGCTGACGTCATAGGGGAGCTGCATGTTTCTCTAAACCCATCTGTATTTTGGGAGCGTGTGACAAACATAATTTCTGCTGTGATTGCTGACATTTTGTAATTACCAATTTGCAGTGTCACTGTCTATGAGAAAAATGACAGGTATAGCTATTAGCAACACTGACACAGGGAAAAGGGTTTGAGTAAATTCTTTAAAAACATTCATGAAGGACCACAGTTTAGGTGATTTCCTCCGTTGGTGATGATTGTGTCCAAACAATCATAGCTCTTCATTATATCACATTCTGAAATTATATTTTTTTGTAAGTTAGCAATGTATAATATGAGATGCAACACAAATGGATACTTTAAATGATACAAAAACACCAAAACGGCATGTATAAGTAATTCCGGATTTGCTATTATAATTACATTCAAATTAATGATAATGTTTAATTTAGGACAATTCCCAAAAGACAGTCTCAGTGGTGAGACAGTATTTAGAAATACTAACAATGAGCAAAGAAGAATTCACAGTCTGGCCAAGGTCACCTCCGCATGGCTCACAGCAGACCTGAACACGGATGTAATTAGTAAAAATCAACTTTACATATTCAGACCCCAAGTTTTTTTTTTAAAAATTAAACATATTAGCAGTATGTTAACAGGTTATCAAAAAATGGATAACACTTTATAATATGAAACACAACTAAGCGCATACTTTCCCTGTAATGAAATTTAATTTCAGTGCATTTTATTTGAAATGACGTTGTAATTAAATTTACTCACAAACATTGTGTTTTAGAGGAAACATAGAAATAACTATACTGTAGTTTGTAAGTAATTTTAACTAATGTGTAAGTAAATTTATGTCTTGCATGATAGGGGTGGGCAGTATAAACGGTATACGGTAGAAACTAGGGATGCACCGATACCACTTTTTTGGAAACGAGTACGAGTACTCGGGGTCTGGGGGCGGGCACTCGACGCCTGTGATTAACCCCTTACATGCCGCTCAAACATAGACAGGTCTCAGACCGTGGTATCGGTCCTCGGTATCGGGGGACTTTTAACGAGTACGAGTACTCGTTAAAAATGTGGTATTTAAAGAAAGTGTGATATCGAGGCTGATACCCGATACCGGTATCGGTGCATCCCTAGTAGAAACAATATGAATTTGGCCAAAGGTCGAGATTTTGACTATTCCACTCTACCGCGATAGCGCATGTTGATGGTGTCATCAAGCTGTGCCTGTTTTGGTCGAAAGCATTGCAGCTGCTACAAACAATATCATCTGCAAATTATGCCGGGCGACAGTAATAGCGAAGAAACGAAGAACGTTTTGGAATATGAGGAAAGCCATAAACTGCGCTTCCTCCACTTCCGTACCATTGATTCATTAATGTTGAATTCTCTCGCAGTTGCTCTATTCCCATGTTGTTGTTGTTAATAATTAACCTCGTATTGTTCTCAGTTGTTCTCCTGACTGAAGTTTGGTCCGTTTACAGCATCCTGCCATGCGATTGCATTTGTCCCTAACCAACAGGAACCCTCACATTAACTTTTATCAACTTGAAAAAAAGTTAGCGTTCATCCTCCAGCTTCACTGTATTTATGTTACGCTAACATAGCTGTGTCGCTAGTGATCACGTAGCACATCATTATATACCAGCTAGTTCAACTTCAGTAACCCTAAAAAAGTCACTGTTGTTTTCTGTCTTCATTGATGTTGGAAGTGGTAGCAGAGCTGTACGTTTTAATTTTTTCAGAAATCTCTCTGTCAGAACATGGAATGTCATGTTTAGGTGGAAACCAGCGAGCTAACTTCCTGCTAACTTCTAACTCTGTTAAATTGAATAAATTCTGTCTTCATGGATGCCTGGATGTTAAACTTAATTGTTACACCTGGTAAAGCAGCTACGCTGATGATTTTATTAAAGATGAAAGAATTTAAACAGTTTTTTACTCTCAGTGATGTCGCATCACTGAAGTCGAACCAAAACATTTTTGACAGATTTCTGAGCGCCGTGTATCACATAAAATTGGTTCGACGTCAGTAAACACAACCAGAATTCATACTTAAGGTGCACCGGATTATAAGGCACACTGTCGATTTTTGAGAAAATTAAAGGATTTTAAGTGCGCCTATAGTGCAGAAAATATAGAGATAAAGCAATATAGAATATAATATAGAAATATAGAGAAGAAAAGAATATATCGCGATATATATCGTTACCACACATGCTTCAAATTATACTGCGATATGGCTTTTAGGCCATATCGCCCAGCCCTAGTGCACGAGTAATTTTAAGTGTTGCATAACTTTTACAGGAAAGGAGACAAATTATTGTGCACGTAATTTTACGTACTGCGTAATTTCTTGGTAATTTTGCAGATGAACAAACAATATTTTCCTATCTTACATCATAGATACACAGTATCAGGGTGCAGGCTATCCATTAATTAGTCCATTAATTTTGGCTTTTTATATTTTTGTTTTTTTCCGTCTATATTTAATAAGCATTATATTGATTTGCATGATGGATGTTCTATTATTCAATGTTTGTTTGTACTCAAAAACCTTGTTTTTAATGTTTGTCTTACAGTTGCAGGCTGTAGTATAAAGTGTTAGCAAAAAAATGTGACCAAAAATGACAAGCAGCCACAGGAGGAGGACAAGTTTAAGCATCTGAAAACTAAAAAGCTTGTCAGATTTAGTGTTACCCAGTATGAGGTGCACAGCCACCCGTCAGACACAACCCAGACAGTGGCTCTGGGCTACTTCTGTCTCCTTGTCAAGTACCCATAGGTCAGAACATATCTGACATCTTGGCCATATAATGTGGGCCTGTTGCTAAGCCTCACCCTGAGTCAACACTGTCAGGAAAGGCCAAACGTGGCCCATAGAAAACTACACAAGTGGGTCATGCTTGTGCCAGGCATTCATCGCTCTGGGAGAGGGCCAGTGGATAATAAATTAACGCGCTACAAGATGCTTCCTGAGAGATCAGAAGACAACTTTTGATAGTGACCACTGCACCACACTTAGAGAGCACTACCAAAGGATTCTTTTTAACACACAGCATGCGGTTTCAGTTCTTAAGCACAGTAGTAGATCTTTGATATTATATGCAGCCATCTAGTGGGTGTTACTAAACCCACCAAGTGCTCCAAATAACCATGCAGTCATACTAAATGCAGCCACTCCGTTCCAAACTAATGCGCTCTTTTCTTTGGCTGTGATGCTATACACAAAATAAAACACGTAAGTTGCAGAAATCGGGAACCGATGTGATACAAAAAGATCAACACATGGAAAACAAGAAAGAACACCAAAAAACTGGGAACGTTTGAGCTGGAACCAGCTGTCTTTTCTGGAATTTCCACTTAAATATATGACCTGAATTAACCCTGGATGTTTTTAGACGGTATATCAGTCAATCTTACATATAGCATATCCCCTTCCACACCTTATTCTCAGCTATAATCTGTATAAATAGCTTTGTGCCCCTGTGTCTTCCCACATGAGACCTAACACGTATAATACACTTACTCTTAAGGGCTGTGCAGCACAGACGTAATCTCGCACATATCACTACTGGGGACAGGCGTCCCTTTATGCAATCAATGCCATGAGACCATGAGCCGCATACATCACTTAAATCTATATAAAGCCTTACAGCCTGCGCACGGGATTTCAATACATTGATGCAGTAATACAGATGTAATTTATGCCCGTTAAGCAAAAATGTGTTACGGTGCAGTTGAGTCACCGCACACATGTGGTTAAGTGAACTATTTTAAATACTCGCACGCCAGTCTGAGATGGCTCCGTCATTCTGTTGCTAAAATTACCACCCCTCTGTCATAAAAGGGATTCAGTACACCATTTAAAGCCTTCGTATCAGTAAATGAAAGAAAAGACCCATGGGAATTGTCTCTTCACTGTCAGCTTGTCTTATTCAGCGTTTGTTTCCCTCTCACAGTCTGAATTTGACTGTTTCCTCTGTTTTTTTTGTCTTCCTGGTCCGCACTGTGCACACAATGCTGCCAATTAGTAAATGTTGAAGAGTGAGGCAAAAATCGAAGCTTTCCTTCAAAATTAATTCCTCGCATTTGCAGTTTGGTGCTGCAAAGAACGTGGGAAAGTGCTTAACAAGCCCAACGCATATATGATTATGGCCCGGGATGTGACAGTGATGGGTAGTGCATTGGAGAAGACTGCTTGCACAATTCATAATGCACACACACACACGTACAGAGAAACGTGGGCAAATACTTAAAAGCAAATGTTAAATTCACCTGCACTTGACAGCCGAGGCAGTTTGCAGTGTGACTGTGAATATGGGCACAGCGGCAAAAAGCAGCCTATAGCTGGGTGGATTTTAATTCAAGCCGGCTTTGATGCTTTTGTGGAGCTCATGGGGCCAAAACCACTCAGCGGCATAACATTTATTCTTCCTTACATTTTCACAAACACACGGGGACATCTGCACGCAGAATGATAGCGTGTGCAAACACCTCCGAAACCTGTATTTTCCTGCATTATCACCGCGGCCTTCGCCGTAATATTTTTCTAGATGAGAACTGACGACTTTATGAAGACCGTGCGTTGCGCGAAATGGTTTAAATGGCTCACGGAGTGGGGCGGAGCTGTGCGGTGATGTAGTGCTCAGAAGGCCCAGAGCTTTATGCTTCACAGCTCATACTGTCATGCCCAGTCCACGGATTTATCGATGACCCTTAATAAAACTGTAACATTTGATAAATTTGCTGAGCGAGAATGATCAGGGTGATAAATAAAACAACTTGTAGGCTTGGCTGTGGTGCAGCAGCAGTTGTGGAAGTCTGTGTGGTGGATTTGGGGCGTGTGTGTGTGGAGGGGAGGGGTGCAAATGGAGCCTGCAGAGTGAGCTGCATGCTTATTGCCTGGACGGGAGCCCTAGTTAACAGCAGTAATGTATTCTCGGGCATCAAAGGCTCAAAGTTGAGAGTTTTAAAGGAGCTCGTCACTATTGATTTTGAATGAAGAGCAGCTTCCTGGGTTCATTATATGGGAGCTCTCAGCCTTTACTTTAGGCAGCGGGGCCATATCACAAACAACAGGGAGCTCGGGTGAGCATTCCTTTGTTGTTTAGAACAAAAATTAGTTTCAATCATTCGCTGTTTTTGCATTCACGAGCTATAAAGTATAAAACCATGGCTAATGAATACTACCCAAATGACTTGAGGCCCTGGGGCTTTTTTCACAATTAATACACGTTTTAATTGAACTCAGGGAAAAAAGGCACCGTTTGGTGTTAAGCAGTAAAGAAGAAGTAGAAGAAGAAGAAAAAAAACCCCACAAGGACAAGGGCTAAGATTGCTGTGGTTTTCTCAAGCTCGTCTCTCAAGGAGAAATTGTTTTTGTGCTTGTTGCCTTTGAGTCTACAGATTTGTCAAAACAGCTAAAAATCTTGCATTTTCGTGCTTTTTGTTGGGGGGGCAGTATGTACTGTGTACGTGAAGTGTCACATTTAGTTGTGAGAGCATCGCTACGGCGGAGTCACTCAGTGTGAAACTGCTTAAAAACACACATGCATATTCATTCAGCTGTTTGAGGTTGTTTATGTGCAGGGAGAGTACATAAAAGTACGAAAAGTAGGTAAAATTGTATTAATTATCTGTGAGACATACCAGCTGAATTACATATCAAAACTGGGACTTTAACTCGTTCAAACATCTGATGCATCTAAATTGCACAGCAGAGTTAAGAATGTGCTCGAACAGATGGCTGATTGTTTTTGGTGGACTCGGAGAGCATTAGACAGGCAAAAGTGTAAACATCAGTGTGGGCAATCAATATCTCATTAGGGTGTCTGCTTTAGTTCATGTTTTGTCGCTTTGCATTCTCCACACACACTCTTTATCGGATGGGTAACTACAGCCTTTTGGTGGGAAGGGCAATGCAGTACATGGCATAAGATACAGGAAAATGGGCCTCCGCTGAGCTCCTCATACTCTAAGCATGCACTTGCTCCGAGTCCATCATCCTGCGATATGATCGGCAGTTTGAAAAACATCCATGCTGCACAACTGGCTCGCACAACTGAATTTCTAGCAATGCCATCATCCTTTTTAGCATATTTTTAGACGCAGGGAATCAGGGACACGAGATAGCTAGTGGTGCTGGTACACTGGGAGATAATGCAGGATGAGCCTCAGGCAAAGGAGGGCTGGAAAACTCTTCTTGTCACTTTAGATAAGAGGAAGGAAATGGGATTGGTTGCTGAGGGACCAGCTAAGTGCTTGTCGCTGTCCCTTTAGCTTAAAACCGGCAGGGTGCTATAGTGCATCTGGACAGGCAGATGCCCATCTCGCTGCATTCAGTTGTGTATTGGGTTGACTCCTAAAAGGGCAGTCACAGAGCAAGGTGGATGGTAAGTTTGCAACTGAATTGTGCTTCAGCTGTCACGCTTTGGAAATATTATCTCATGGAAGTGGCAGGGAAGAATATTGGTTAGACAAAGTGTCCGTCAAAGAGAATACACAGACGCGAGGCCCATATTTTTCCTCTACACTGCTGAGCAGTTAGTTAAGAGAAAAAAACGGCCACACTGCTTTGAGATGATAGAAAGGTAACTCAGATAACTAGCTTTTACATCCAAGGTATGCATCTACAACATTGAACTGCAGTAGAAGGCCACATCAGGTTCTGCTCCTGTCAGCCGAGAACCAGAAACTGAGCATACAGTTCACACGTTTACTCTAAAATTGGTCAATAGAAGCTTAGAAATATTTTGCTTGGGCCACTTATGATCATATAAACACCACCGTATACCTGAGTATCTTTGATCACTATGTCCATCCACGTATTCTGATGATAACGCATCATGTTTAAAAGCTCAGATCATCCCAAACTGGTTTCTTGAACATGACTTCACTGCACCTGAACGGCCTCCACAGTCACCAGATCTCAATCCAATAGAGCACCTTTGGTAAATGGACTGGTTCTTATATAGCTTTTCCACTCATCTGAGCACTCAAAGCGCTTTACACAACTTGTGCATTCACCCATTCACCACCATTCGCACAAGCACATTTTTTTAAGTGCTTCATAGCTAACATTCACACACATTCATACTCCGATGGATGCATCGGAGAGCAATTTGGGGTTAGTATCTTGACCAGACCAAAATCTGTGCGGTTCTGAAAGCGAGAGGAAGTCCAGCCTGGTACTAGAAAGCTGTACTCAATAAAGTAACCAATGAGTGTATTAAGTACATTGCCTAGTTTTCGAAGCAACCCTTATATTCAATGCACAAGCACGGGCAACTCTCGAACTCCTGATCACACAGAAGAATTTAGAAATGTCATTTTAGCTCTCTTATTGTTGATTATTGATTTCTCTCAGTGGTGTTCATTGTGCTGTTGGTTATAGAGTCACTTAGAGGATGTCTGTAAAAGATATGTTGTGGAATACTTGTTGAAAACTGGAGAAAAAAGTCTTAGTTCTTAGGCTTCGTACTTACAGTCTACTGTGATTTTCCCCTATGGCAAAGACAAGGGCTAGGTCGATCTTAATATGAAAGTAAAAATAATAATATATATGCTCTCCTTACACTTGCTTAAATGCAGAGTGATTGCAACACATTTCATTATTCAATTTAGCAAATGGGTTCTCATCACATTACTTTCGTTTTAACTGTTGTAATATTCTTCCCAGTGGCAATTTTTGTTTCTTAGTGCTTCATATTATTGTGAAATGATCTGAATGGTTCTCATCTAGAGTCACATATAAAAATAATTAGGAAATGGGTAGTGAAATAGTAGCACTTAGCTATTATAAACCTTGTGGGACATTAAAGTCTTTCCAGGAATATAAAGGAGCCACTGTTCTCTCCTTAGACACTTTACACAGGATATGTTTTCTTTATGATGCAGCTTGATTGATGGCTAACGCCCCTCACATAGGCATATTTAAGTGCACAAACATTCCACCTACCTACCTTCCTTCACTGGAAGGTCAGCTGCCATCCAAAATGTGTTTATTTTCAGGGTAATTGCATCAGATTGAACGGTGAAATACCGTCACCTCTTGTCGGTCCCTTGGAAGATTAGCACCAAGGCCATCAGCGGGATCGATCAATGCGCAGGCCACTTGAAGGATGGGAAGGTCAGTGGCAGTGATATTACTCACACTGGGGGAGATCTTGTGTCAGGGGCTTTAATTTTGAAGAGGCTAAATAATAGTGATAGGTTATGGACAAGGAAGAAGATTGACATCAGTGATAAGACAACACAAGTACAAGAGATTAAGAACTGTGACTGCAAACCAAAGAAAATGTCCGAACTGCATCAGGACAGTAACACAACAGTAATCCTAGGCAATTATTACAAATTTTATGCACTATCCATCTTAGTGTTTTCATAAGAAGGTGTACATGATCCCCAGCTATCAGCACACAGAGAACAAACCCTCCCTCCCACGTCTTTCAGTCGAAGATGTGTACATTTTTGTTTCCTTCTGTGCCGTTTTTTAATGCTGAGCACATCCTCTGGCGGACTCACATCATCAGAGAGAAGGAGCTGACTAATCTCAATCCCTAAATTTATTCATGTTCAATAAAAGCTATTCATCAGTTTAAACCAGCCTGTAAGTTCAAACTAAATTTGAACCACTTGGGAGAAATCTAAATGACTCGAAGGCAGCGTGGTTAAGCAGCCTGGGTGGAGGGATTGTGAAAGGACGGGAAAAGAAACGGCAGGGGGAGAGGAAATCGTCCCCCGAGTGTGAAGCTCTGCTAAGCCAGCAAGCAAAGGGTAGATCGCCGAGTGCTTCGCTGCGTGTTGATAAAGGCTTGGCTATTGTTCAGTCACTGTAAACAGGATAGCAGGTGACTTGTCTTTGGCACGCTACGCACATTGATTATTGATCGCTTAGAATGACGTGAGAAGAAATGTTGTGAGGAAACAGGGAGAAGGGAGTAGAGGATGAATATTGAGGAGTGAAATCAAACCATTTATTAAAGTAAAAAAAATGTTTGTTAAAATGAAAGCTGTTATAAAAGCGTTTCAGGCAGCTTGAATAGATCACGAATATAGTAAAATGTTATTCGGCAATGTGATAAATTCATAAGACAAATTGGTAGATATGCACCGATTCCAATTTTCTTGGGTGATTTCAGCCTGCTAATACCAATTTTGCCTATTCTGATTTTCAAGAACTACATATACACACATACAGCACATATAAGCAAAAGATAATATGATAAAAAAATAAAGTTTTCTTTATTGCCGCTATACTTGAAACTGGAGCAGAGCTGTTTCAGCAGACTAGCATACATACATTCTTACATTCTTTCACTGATGCATTTATTCCACAGAATAAAATAGTGACTATAAAAGTATAAATATACACAAAATCCAGTTCTACTAAAACTGCATTAAGCTACAGGATCTGGTACAACTTAAAATAAAGTACTCTGTTACTGGATAGGTAGAAATATTAAAATTAGCTACTTTGAGGCTACGTCTTTTTGAAAACGCAGATTTTTCTATGTGTTTGCGCCTTTCGTCCACACGTAAACAGCGTTTTCGGTTACTGAAAACGGAGATTTTTAAAACTCCTGCCAGGGGGGATATTTGCGAAAGCTCAGTTTTTGTGTTTACGTGTGGACGAGGTAAACGGAGAAAACGCAGTGTCAAAGGTGTGCGCCTTTTTTGACGTCACACTGTGCACCATGTTATTATTTCGGTGAAATGGCGGACGTAGACAAAATACTGTTACTGTTAATTTTACTCTCTGCAGTGTTTAAATGCTTACATATACACACACAGTTACTGTCCCTCCACACATACGACTCAGTTCTGCTTCTATGCACCATCTTTGTTTACTCTTTCCCACTCAGGCTTATTGACTTCTGATTGGCCAACATTTCTACACGGATAGGAATATAGTGCCACCTGCTGCTTTGGCATGTTCCTAGCAGCGTTTTCCTTCGTTTTTGGCTTTTATGTGTGGACGGAATTTTTTTTATAAACGAAAACGGAAAATCTTCGTTTTCAAAAATACCCGCGTACGTGTGGACGTAGCCTAAATCCACCTTCGCCTAATATAGTTTACCTTAGCTTATGTTAGGTTTATATAACAAAACAAGTAAAAACAATTATTTTCCAGTAGGCTTATACATTCACCAGATTAAAAGATATTGACCCTTCTTTTTTTTCTACCTGTCGCCATATTTCTCCTGGCTGCTAGCTTCTGGCTAGCTCTGAGCTCTGGCTAGCTCTGAGCTCTGGCTAGCGTTAGCATTGGCCACTCGGCCTTTATTAGCTTCTTTAAAATGGCTGTGTTCAGCTGCGTAAAGGTCATCTGTCTTCTGAACCACCATTTTTCTCTGTAGTTTTTTTCTGTATTTAGTTTGGTCAACTTTGTGTCTTTATTCACAGTGAACAGCTTGCCCTATTATGCGCATGTCTTACATGGATAAAATGGAAATCACATATGCGTGAGATTGAGTGGCCAGTTGCCAGCCTGACTACACAGACTTGTACTTTAATAAATTGGAATGTAACTAAAATTTAATAAAATTTTAAAAAAGTATATTTTCAATTTAAATCACTCTTGCAATATTCCCCAGAATTAGAACAATGAAATATTTTCTTCAAATCACTCAGCCCTGAAAAGAACATAATGAAGAAAGAAAGAAACTAAAGGCATGAAGGCTAACTGTGGAGTCTGTGCTGTGTCTGGTGTGCAGTGGACCGTGAGACTGCACTCTCCACCTCAGTCACACCCTGCTGTTCTTCTCAGGTAAACACACTACTGAAGCCCAACAGATGAAGTGAAAAACACACAAACTATCACACAAAAAAATCTCTAAAACTAGGATTCCTTAGACTATGTAGTGTGCAGTAAATTTGCACAGGTAAAGAAAGGCACCATAAAAAGAAAGGGCTTTCCTTGTTTTTAGTGGCTTAGTAGTTAATAAGCATAGCGTGCAATATTTTCAGAGATTGTTTGTTTAGTTTCATTTTTTCATGACAGCTTGAAGTTCAAATATAAAGTTTGCTGCAAGACTTTCAGAGCTCATCAAAAATGACCACTTTCAAGTGTTGTTATTACTTCTATTGTCTGCGGCTTGACCACCTTCAGCTTCAGAGTGTGAGCTAAGGGGTCTCTCCCTCTCTACCCATATGGAAAAGAAATAGTAAAAACTTATATGTGATTACTCATGAAAGTGGCCACTTTCATGAGTAAATCATGTAAGCCTTATATGATTTACTCATGAAAGTGGCCACTTTCTCATTACTTTCATATATTGTTTTAGTAAGTATCCAAAACATACAAGTTTCATTGTATAATTTTTCAAGGGATCTTATATCTGTTTTCACTCTTATATGCTTTTCATACAAGTTTCACACAAGGCAGATACAAACTTTATAAGATTTATATATATCTTTTCCATATGGGTATCTACTGCTCTCTGTGTCCCTTATTGTATTGCGGGAAAATGGTAAATCAGAAACATCAATTATTCCAGTAAACAAGTTTGGCCATGTAGAACATTCAATTACACATTAAACATTAATAGCCGGTGCTTATTTCACACATCCATTAGATTGCGCTAAACATGGATACTCCATCTTATTAATAGCGCTTGAGTGACTTGAGTGTTCTTTTTTTTTCAACTAGAAATTTAATCAGGGAATAATAATGGTGTGAGTGGTTGGCATTTTGTTATAGAGAAGCTTAAAGTCAGAGAATCACCATACAAAGAGACCAAGGATGAAATTTATGAACGTGGAAGGAAATGAGGAAACTATATTGTAAGGCATGGTGAAATAGGGTGGCAAAAAAGAGGAGAACACTACACCATGAGCACACACCTTTTAAAATGCAATGTTGGATGAGAGCTATGGTAGTAATCCCCATTTCTCTGTGAATAATACACCTCTGAGACTCTACAGCTAGATCTTCACAAGCCTAAGAAATACAGTGCAGGGACTCAACGCCCAGCGGTGGTTAAGCAGAAGTGTGGTAAACGTGCTAGTTGTTTGCTTTAGCCCTCTGTGTTAACACAGTTAATAATGGTATAATGACTCTGATTAAAACTCGTTGGCACCTTGCTCACTTTAATAGTGGCATTACTCATTATCATACTTGTAGCTGATGAAAGCCATTCAGTTAAAGAGGTCTCTATAAAGCCATATAATATAGTCATTTTTCTAATTCTACATGGAGTCTGTGTGTGTCATTAAAGTTATACAAGATAAAATTACAAAGATTAGGGACAAATAGGAAGAGACTGCTAATTGACATTGAATAAACAGCAGAAAATCCAAATTGCAAAAAAACATCACAACTTATTTATACATGGATAATGTCGGATGTGGTACCAGTAGGAACTCGTAGATAGTTCGGCAGTGTCTGAGACGCTCAGAGCAACCTGTCTGCCACTAACAACCATGATATTTTCTAAGTTCGTTGAATCATCTTGCTTTCCCATCCTGATCTTGTTTTGAACTTAAGCAGGTTGTCTTGTCTTGTAAAAAAATTTGACTTGTCTTCTAAAAACGGAATAAAAAAGACCCCCAAAACAAAATTTCATTATACAAGTCCAATGACAATAAAGGGTTATTCTATTCTATTGACCATGTCTACATGCCTAACTGTACTGCTACTCCTACATGTGACTAGAAAAAATTGTGTTAACAAGAAACATATACATATGTACATACATATTTCCTGGTAACCTGAGTCAATAAAAAAATTCCGTTTTTAAACTATGTTTTCATTAATTAAGGAAAAAAGCTATCCAAACCTACCTGGACCAGTGTGGACATGTAATTGCCTCCTAAACCTATTAACTGGTTCTGACACCCTTGGCCGCAAGAACTGCAATCAAGTGTTTGCAGTAACTGGCAGTAACTCCAGTAACTGGAGTCTTTCAGAGATCTCTGAGGAGGAATTTTATGTCCAACCTTCTTTGTAGAATTGTTTGAATTCAGCCATTGGACAGTTTTCAAGCATGTTATTCAGATTTGAGTCTGGACTTTGGCTAGGTCATTGGAAAATCTTTCTTTTGGGTTTTTTTGTGCCATCCAAAGGTGGCCTTAGTGTGTGTTTTGGACCATTGTCTTACTGCATAACCCAGGTTGAGCTTCAGGGCACGAAATGTTGGCTGGGCATTCTCCTTCAAGATTTTCTGGTAGAGAGAAGAATTTATGTTTCCATCAATTACAGCAGTCATCCATCCAGTCATCCAGGTCTGTAAGCAGCAAAGCAGCACCCCAAACCACAACACTACCACCACCATGTTTGACTGTTAGTATGATTTTCTTTTTATGAAATACTGTGTTAGTTTTATACCAGATGTAAAGGGACTGAAACCTTCCAAAAAGTTCAACTTTTCTCTAGTCAGGCATCATCAAGATGTTTTTTTGGCAAATGTGAGATGAACCTTTGTGCTTTCTCCTTGTTCTTTCCCATGGATGCCGTTTTTTCCCAGTTTCTGTTATTGTTGAATCATGACTTTAACTGAGACAGCTGAGGCATGGAGTTCTTTAGTTATTGTTCTGGGTTCTTTTGTGACCTCCTGGATGATTCATCTGAGCAATTTTGGTAGGCCGGCCACTCCTGGGAAGGTTCCCTACTGTTTCAAGTTTTCTCCATTTGTGGATAATGGCTCTCACTGTGGTTCACCGGACTCCAAAGGTCTCAGAAATGGTCTTGTCTTTCCAGACCAATAGACGTCCGTGACTTTCTTTCTCACTGTTTCTTTAGATTGTGGCATGATATATTTCTTTTTAGCCTCCTTCATTTTGCAGACAGGTTTTGACTAATATTCAAATTTGTTTGATCTGAAACATGTACGGGTGACAAATATGCAAAAAATGGCTTGATTGAAAAGCCAGACAAGTGTTGTGTAAAATGTAGCAGAAAGGTGTATTCAGTTTAGTTTATGACAGACAATGTGCATATATGACACACGCATCAGGCAGGTCCTGGCAAGGATGTCCAACACTCATTGAAGTCCAAGGATTTGATTTCTTATATTATCTACAAAAGCAATAGCACCCCTGTCTCCTTCTCTGAAGTGAACATAAAATCTACGTTAGTAACGCTAATCTTTTCCAATCTGCATACTATGCCCAGACAGATTTAAATTTAACTCACTATTTCTCCCACTTGACCAACCTCTTCACAGGAGACGCAAAACATCTGCACAGGTTCTACATTTTTGCGAGGTTTGGAGAAAAAACAAAAAAAAGTTAAGTATGTTGTGCAAAGTTTTTGACAAACCATGAAGAAGGATGAAAGCATATGGCAGATCTGGAAAGTCATGGAGATGTGAGTCGAGGTAAACAAGAGGCTTACACTTTTGGAAAGGTGCGGAAATCAACATCTTACACAAGGAGAAAAAAAAATGGCCCTTTTAAGTCTTCCAATCCACCCGCCACTGCATCAGCAACAAGGGGAAGCAATGTGCAAAGAGGAAAGAAACTAGTGTGTTCTCAAGCTGAAAGGTTGTTAATTAGTGTTCATCGCACATTTAGTGGGCGTCATTCGGCATTCTAAATTTAAAGATGTTGCGACTGCTATTCTTGTGAATGTGTTAGAAAAGTGTTTTTTCCAACTGCAAAAGTGCAAGAAGAAAAAGTTCCTTGGGTATATTGTGCAGCACCTCTATATGTTCTGGTCTCTCGTGTGTAATGTATAATTCAGTATATTACTGGCACCATAAGTGTCTGTTCTCCCCACGGCAAATTTAGCGCCTCATGTTGTTTTGTTGACAGCTGTAATATCTGCTTTTCCCCTCTCGCTACTGCTTTCCGGAAGACTCTGGATACAAGACAGAAACTTTCAGAGGCCGTATAAACTGTACTTAAGATACTGTTTCAAATCGCCACAGCGGAGGTAGAGCACACAAATGTCTTAACAATACCGTTGCAGGAAGTCAGTGCCACACGAGTCCTGTAACCTCTTTTAGGATAACAATGTGGGAATTGAAAATGGAGAGAACATTTTACAGCACCGACTAGACAAACGTTAAATTCAGTGTTGAGAGTTATTGGTTTGGGCTTTGGTTCCCGTCTGTGCCTCTCCGACTGTGCTAATCACCGACTCTGTGATTCAGTAATATACACAATGGACGCGTCGTTGGTGGGACGGTGACACACAGAGATTTGGTTTTCATCCACTTTCTGTTTTTTTACTAGCTGTGCCCACAAAATAATATTCTGGCACAAAACCAATGAAGTGATGCTGGAGAGTTGGCTCCCTACAGTAACAGCTGCCCCATGTCTGAGGCATCACATTAAATGATGTCAGTGATCTGACACTAATCATGTGTGCGGCTGACTGCTGGCAGTCCAGTCATCAGATCGAGCTGCCTCCAGCACCACATCACTTCTATGTCAACTGATTGTTCCACAGCTTAAGGCTTGGCTTTCTGTTATTAGATAACGCAGCAAATGTTGTGCATAAGTAAACATGACACTAAGGGCCAGGTTTACAAATGGCTTGCTGCTGCACAAAACTCTTTTAACATAAAAAAAACAAACAAAAAAACTACTGTCAGGATTTACTAAAGATTATGGGCCTTTGTTTGCATGTTTTTAAAGTTGTAAGAACTTCGGCATTACAAATCAGTTTTAATGGCTACTTCTCTGTTGAATCAAATCTATTATAGCAACATATTAAAATGTCCATCAAATACAGCTATCAATGCAAAGTGCTGAACGTTAGAGTGGACCAATTGTGCTTTGACTTACTTAATCACTACTTTGTCGCATATGTGCACTGTTAAAATGATGAAAGCTTGCAAGGCCAAAAAATCCCAATCGTAGCCATCAGACTGCTCTAAATGCTCTGAAGTCGCAGACAGTTGTTCATTATACTGCAGATGTGCTTTGTGTGGTCATCTCAGGCGCCCAGCTCTGGCCATGAACAAAGCAGCCCCACCTACATCCAGCCTTCTGATTCTTCCCTTTAAGTTGGTCTTAAAGAAAAAGAGGCTAAAGATAATTTGTGTCAGATAGATGATGGACTGGAGCTGCAGCATGATCCAGTATGAGATAAATAAGAATTATTTTTAACTGTAAGTCAGCGGTTGGTCAAGATCTGGCAGCAACTAACGTTCTGTGTCATTTCTACCCATCTAACCAGTGACTGGAATCCAGGAATATGCCGACACCCTGAGGTTAAGCGAGTATAATGCTTACCACATTCACTATTCAAGTGTTGCAAATTAGCACGCTAACACAATGCTAATTAGGCCAGTATGTTGAGTAAGTATTTGATAAAATCATCCAGCAGAATTTTGGAATCTGTTACAATATCTGTCTGCTCAGTGCAAAAGGCAAACAAATAGATACTCTGACCTAATGATCAAACATGCTCTTTCACTACATCTCTCTCTCTCTATATATATATATCGATATAAGCCAACATGCAATCTTAGCTTACTGCTTTAGTATGAAGACAAAGATCACAATGACGGACAGCAAAGAGAAGAAACACTTAGAAAAAGGAAAACTTGTTGATTTCCGATCCATCAGGTTCAGACTTCAGCTGTGAGACTGAATAGGAATTCCCAAAATTCAATGCAATGACACACCATGCTCAAAGCCAGTTGTAAGAGCCCAGGAAAATAGACTTAGCTCGTCTTGACTGTGTGATGAATCCTCCCAGATCATTTCATACAGCAAAGAAACAAGTTTGGTGAGAATGAATCTCTCCTTCTAAGACAACTTTAGAGGAATTCTTCCACAAAGACAAGTATTGATTGAACATTCTTGAGTTTGATACACAAGTCTTGTCTCCTCAAGTCTCGGACAGATACGCACTCTCACCTCAGTCTGGCACTGAAAAAAGAGTCACATCGTTATACCTAATATGAATAAAAAAAAGAAAAGTACAACAATTAATCTGGATAAGTTAAAATCCAAATGATAATAGAGGTTTCTTTTTTTAAATATATATCGATAAAGGCCCCAAAAAATGGAATTCATTCGTGGAATGAATGAATAACCCAAGCTCATATACGCTGTGGTCACTTTAGCCTTCATGCCTCCCCTGTAATGACATGTCTTTTCAATAACCACTCTCCAGTTCTAATCTCCAATAAAGTTGAGCAGCTGCTTCCACTGGCAGTGTGAAAGGGTCCCGCACCACATTGTTTTGTTGGATCATCTGGTTTTCTTTCCATTTTCCCCATTTCTGTTTCTTCTGGCAATGTTGCACTTGGTGCTAACACAGACCTTCGCTGGCAGTCGGGTGTGCAGCCGGGGCTTGTGTGAGCTCAACCCTGACTGTCCCTCACACACCCCGGGGCTTTGTGAAAAATGAGACCATGGAGAATGAGATAATAACATTGTGGAATGGGAGTGTGTGAATTTGCAGCCGACTTGCGCTCACGGGAATCTGTGTGTGTTTGTGTGTGCGCGCATTAGCGTGTGCACGTGCGGCCTGTGTGGAACGTAATTGTGTCCTCCCATGTGTAAAAACTATCAATCAGGTTCACTTAATGTTATGTCATTATGGGTAAATTAAAATTCCACAGTGATCGATAGGGTATTGACTATCATATTACGCGTGAGCATAATGAATAATCTTTTTTAACTCGTTTCATTCCCAATTTATTCTGTATTTGGCTTTTGTTTGCATGTCCAATGGGAAGCAACAACATGGGCAGAGTGTCAACGCTTCTGAAAGCATGACCAGATTAAAAAAATGGAAATTAGTTCATACCTGAATTAGCATTGTATGCTGACAGATAAGACAGTGAATGGTCCCCCTTGGATTGCTGCCTGTGATTCTGCATGTTAGCACGCATGCCAGAGCTGCTCAGAGTCTCTTTCTCCAGCTAAGGCTGATAACTGTCACGTATACGTGTGTTATTACAAAACACGACGACAGATCAGCCAAAAACAAAGTAACACGAGAAGACGCGCTCTACTTTTGAAGCACACTTGCGGTCCATAAATACATTAACAGTAGTAACTGTTAAAATGATATCTCGTCTTACTTTAACACATTAGAGCAATCACGGTGACTCACTTCGTCTTTTATGTTTCAATAGCAGCACCCAGCTATTAATGCTCCTCATTTTGGGAGCTCTTACAGTCACCGCTTTATCATTTCTACTGTAGCAACATATAATTTATGCGATACTTAAGCACCGCCACTGACAGCGGTTTGATTTTTTTTAAAAATTATTATTATTTTCAAAACTCCCATTTCATGTCAAATCTTGGAGTATCAGCTGGTCTTCATTCCATACAGTTTCCCAAGAGCCTTATAATGATGTGTTTGAAAATCCTTCTGGCTGAATAGCACTTCTACAAAGTGCTATTCATCTGAGAGAGGCAGGAACAGAGACAGAGATTGAAAGCAAAAGTGTGTATTCCTGAGTGCGCACAGGGGTGTGTGTGTGTGCGTGGTTTCTGCGTGGGGTTGGGTCTTTGTAATTGTGCACATGACACCAACACAGAATGCAAGAGAGAAACTGAGTGAGACAGACAGATAATCTCTACCTGCAGTTCAGTCTGAGCGCTTGCTTGTAAGTGCTTCCTTATTTCTCATTAGGAGTTAGACTGAGAGGAATTAGTGGCACCGAATGAAAGCTTCGCCTGCTTTAATAATATTGCTGATCCAATTTAACATGACCGGATTATGTTAACATAGTCATTACGCACCCAACTCAAATGTAACTTCGCTGAAGGTCTTCCTCTGAATTACCTGTTCTTCCTCAGTCATTAATATGATAACGTGATTTCATCACCAGAGCCACCGATATCGTTCGTTTTGAATAATAAATGGATCTTTCTCTTTGATGAAGCTGTGCTATTTCATTGTATGTCCAAGGCGTTTTCTCTGGGGATTTGGAATAATCCCTGTATAGTTGTACAAATCTTTATGATGAATAAAAACCGCTGCATAAAATTGACAGGTTACCTGCTATTGCATAAACTGCTACCGAGGTGCGTATTAGTGTGCAGAACAAAAAGGGCGCCGCTCGAGTGCAGCTCACAATGCACGGCTCCGACTAGAAAGCGTGAGACAATAGAAAGCTGAATGGTGAATTCTGGCGAAAGAAGAAAAGAAATAAAACGGGCTAAAAATAGACGTCGGACCGTGTTTATGGCGGAAATCCAGGGGGAGGAATGAAAATGTGGGAAAGATTATTCTCTGCCGTTGACAGTGCAGTGTCAGCTTGTTATTCTTGCATACAGTATCTTGATTTCTTTTCTTTGCCTGCCATCTTTCAACCGAGGTGATTACCATGCCAGTTCGAAGAGGAAAGTTTGAGAGAAGGAGAATGAAAGGAGTGAGAGGTGGTTGTATGGTAACGAGATAGCAAATTAATGATGGGTGTAATGTCGCGGTGACGCATGTTAACAGGCTCCGAAAAGGGGGGAAAAAATTAATACAGACTTGTGATGCTTTCTAAGACTCTGCTAGTCATCTAATGCAATTTAACCTCTTAAGCCCCAACGCCCCCTGATACGGGGGAAAAAGGCAGGAGATCAGGTAGGCTTGGGGCTTAAGAGGTTAAATAGCTTTGTGTAATTAATGCTGGCTTAAATTTACCTGTGTTAACTAAGTTCAACAATATGAATGCCTCCAGCGAATGTCTTTTTTCCCTCCCACACTATCTAGGCTTCTTATTCACATTGGGTCACCACAGCAGATCCATCCGCGTATTAGCTTTGGCACAGATTTGCAAACTCTGGATGTGTTTCCTGATGTAAACCTCCATGGGATTTCTGCCTCCTCTCACTCTTGAAACTGGATCTTTTCTGTGTTAGGCAACTGTTATGAACCACTACACAAGCACAGCGGTCCCCAACTTTGTTTGTGCCGCGGACCGGTATAATGCCAGATAATATTTTCACGGACCGGCCTTTGAGGTGTCGCGGCTGTATACAACAAAATAAAATGATACGACCAAGACAAAAATGGTGGTATTTTGTACATATAATGATAAACGCGAATTCACTGTGTGATTGTGTAACTTTATTAGCAGCGTCCTCCTGAAATGTGCCAACAACACTGAGAGTAACATCCTCCTCTCTGCCCCTTAATGCTCTCCGGTCGCTATGGGAAAGTGTAAATATTTCTTTCAAAATAAGACACACAACTACAACACGGGAAAAGACCCAGGAAAACCGAGTTAAAGATAAAAACCCTGAAAACGATCAATTTCACACCCGAGCCTCAACTCTCGCGACCCGGTACCAAACGACTCATGGAGCGGTCCATGAGTCTAAGCTAACCCTATCAGTTAACACTATCAGTTAACATTGGCACACAGTGCGTACAACCACCAGAGCAACTTGTATGTAGATAGAAGTTAAACAGTTAGAGGAGCCAGTAGCAAACTAACAACAACTAACAAATAAAGCTTTAGCTAGCTAAACTATTACAATAATCACGTGTCTGACGTAATCCTAAAGATTTAATATGATAGATGATAAAACAGCTGTTGTGTATGTGTTCATGCAAGATCAAATATTATCATTTACTAGTTTGTAGTATTTCTCTTAATTGGTGTTTTTTCCTGTCTCTCGTGTTGATTTAAGGTAAAAAGGAGCAACTCTACTATCACAGTTTTTTAATAGTTGACTTAACCTTTTGTGCTTTTTAGCAATGCTGAGTATGTGTGTGGAAAACAGAGCCTGGCCTACATTTGCCTGTGACACTGCATTTGAAAATGAGTCCTTCTGAGTCACTACAAGTCCCTTGACCGAAAGCATATTTGAAACTGACCGTGCCAGCATTAGAGCAAAGGATGTGGGAGATGTTAGCACTGCTCCGGGCAGCCAGGTTGGAAAGTTTTTCCGCTGTTCTGTCCATAATTACACATGGCTGGTGATTTCTGAATAGCACTTGCAAAGCTTTATAAGCAGAAAAACACAGAATGTGATCAAATCTAGCCAACAATTACATCGCTGCTTAAAAGAAAACACCCTAATCTGCAAGGCACGTTTTGATTTTAATTAATGAATTGCTCAAATCTATAGCTAGTAACACGTGTTATGCGAAGTTTGCCAAAGCAAATGTAACTGGAAGAAGCTGCACTCTGGTCATTTGCATTAAAATCGATCTCATTCAGTCACATCCTTCACCTTCACACCTTCGGTTTCACCCCACTGCCTCCTACGCTTCTCCTGAATCCTGACACTGGATGACTTTAACATAATAAATGAACGCACTGCTCTCAGTTATTATTGTGATGTCTCATCTGTGTAGTTTATAATGCAGTTGTTGTGTTATAGTGAGGGTAGTAATGAAATTACGGCCCTTATTTCCTCCTCGTGCATCTAAACCTTGAATCCAATTGCAAGGTCATTCCACTCTCCTCGTGCCAAAGGCTTAGCCTTAAGCAGAGCCTGTGATTGCTTAAGGCTCAGAACAAACACGAATTCTATAGACAGTGCCTTCTCCGACCAAGACTATGCACACGCAGTAGCAGCGAAAAAATAAATAAAAACAGCCTGGCTCAAATTTCCCATCTGGCTCCAGGCCTTAATCTGTAACAAGGGACAGTTGAGGACACTTTCTCTCCTGTATTTACAAACCTGGGTTCTCAGTATGGCAGGCCACAGAGGACTAATTAACAGTAGTTTCTATTTTGGTTTCGGTGAAGAAAGCACAAGCAGTATTGCACTGGGACATGCTGGAGCAGCTTTCCGTGTACACAGAGCTCTGGTTAAATATGGCGAAGCCTCTATAGATCCACGCTTTTACCACGGTGCAGAACCACTACACTGTTAATGGTCACCACATGGTTAAAAAGAAGAAAGTGGGACACATTTTTAAGGCTTCACGTCAACAGTCTGTTACATTTTCCAAACTACGACTGGATACGGCATCCTTTATTGTGAATGATGATGTATTCGCATGTTCAATTATAACAAATACGAGGCTGAACATAAACGATAAAAAGTTACAGCATGACTAAATGTTTGCTGAATTCCAATGTAAAAGAGAAATTTGACGTTTAAAGAAATAGTGTAAACCTTTTCAATCTTATATGAATGATGCATTAGTAGCTTGTTTTTTTAATCGCCCATAGTCAGAATACTGTGGACATCGTAGGAGTTGATGCGATGGCACACTTGTAAAACTCTTTCTGACCTTAAGACCATCAGTTTCTTTCTTTAAAAGATACAAATGTGACACGTTGTATCTCTGTCAGAGCAGCAATGGACAGAAACCGTAAATAACATTAGGCAGGGAGAAAAGCTAGTGGGATACATTAGATTTTGCATTAAAGGCAGTTCTAACTCGGTCTCAAAACCAATTCTTCTCAAAAATAGATGAAAAAAATGAAATCAAGTTACATGTCATTGGGAGCATTTTCCGCTTTATTTTTTTGTGGCTTTTGAAGAGGTAACAGAAAATATTTGTGTGCGTGCGTGCATTATTCATATAACTACGACCCATCAGCTTTGGCTTTGGTTCTCAAAGTAAAAACCAATAAAGGAGGCAAAGTTACTCAAGAAGTTAACTATTGGAAAATCTAATGGGTAACTTTTTTTGACATCTACTGTCACAATAAAAAAAAAAAAAAATCACCCTTTCATTGATTCTTGAAGCACTGAATAAAAAGAAAATGTGTGCAATGTGGTTGTGTTTTCTACATTTGCCCGTTTCCAACCAGTGTAGTAAATTTGCAACATGTGCTAGAACTAAGTAAAAACTGATGCATACCAGTCAGTTTTATTCTTTTCTATCCATAATGGTCGATCTGAGGATGTGCTGGTTTAAGACAGCGGTCCCCAACCCCCGGGCCTCGGACCGGTACCGGTCCGTGAGTGGTTTGGTACCGGGCCGCGAGAGTGTTGAGGCTCAGGTGTGAAATGTATGGTTTTCAGGGTTTTTATCGGTTTTCAGCGTTATTTTGTTATCGTTTTGATCGTTAACTCGGTTTTCCTGGGTCTTTTCACGTGTGTTATGAATAAATCTTCTTTTTTTCGGTACTGGTACTAGTTTTATTTTGTTGTATTTATCCGTGACACCTCAAAGGCCGGTCCGTGACAATATTGTCGGGCATAAACCGGTCCGTGGCGCAAAAAAGGTTGGGGACCGCTGGTTTAAGATGCAAAAGACTTGAATGCTATTATTGTGCCCAATAACATTTTTGCCACAGGAGCTGACCCTGATCTCATCCTTGGGCTCAGTTTAGACGGTTATAATAATTCAAGTATAACTGTCAGTTTCTATCTACACCAAAGAAGCATGCAGTGTTTTAAACTGTATGATAGTATTGCTGAAGCTTTTCAAGCATATGCTTTTACATTACATACCTCTAAAACCTTGATAGGCCACCCCCCCCAAAAAATACATACATTACTGTCACTTTGCCTCCATCAAAACATTGTTTATCGAATCGGCCACAGTGACATAATCCGCTGGCACACTCTGCGGTGATGTAGATGTACAGTATACATCTGAGCAAGCCGTGAACACAGCCTGTCTCTGCTTAGACTCCCACGAAACATGCTGCTCGATTACAAACAATCCAGCCTGTACTTTATGTGGTAATGCCAGACCGACAGATGGGTTGGTCACCCAACGACCTCTGACATTGAACCCTCAGAGAAGCGAGGCCATGGATTTTGTCCAGCGGTCTTCATCATTCTCAAATGTTCAGCCAAAATGGATGTATGATGCTTGAGCCAACTTGGGCCAGATGCTGTCTCAAAGGAGACCATATGAATTCGGCTATTATCCCAAAAGATGTGATTGGAAATAGAAGAGATTTTGGTCTGGATAAAAATTCAGGCATGAAAACAGCAGTGTGTTGGTAGCATATTCTTATATGTGCTTAACAAATCTATTAAACCACCTTTCACAAGAAAATACAAAAACATCTACTGAAAAATATATTGCTATTTGATAGTTGAATAATACTGAATTCATGGTTCTATGCTGAAATTTGAACACTGGACTTCTTTGAGAAAGCATTAAATTCAATGACTAAAAGCATTTTTTTTCTTAAGTATGCAAGTAAATAACTTTAATTTGGCGTGTTAATCGAAAAATATAAATGGGCTTTGCTATTTTTTCCTGCTTTTTCATGGAAAGTTCACGGATAACATCAACAATCATATTGTGGCAGTAGAAATATCATTTTGATTGAAGAGCTTGTGAGCTTACTGGTAGATTAACCGTTACAAAAACATTAAAAAAGTGATTTTGGCCATTCGTCAGGGCTGATAATTTAGGGCAGCTGTGGCATAAATAGTGGTAGTGGGCTAGTAAATTTGTTAAGCAGTGTGTGTATCTAATCGCATACAAAAAATGGACTTCTGTTCAAAATTAAGAGTTCACATGTGCAACATGTGCAACAAGGTCACGTGTTTTCGCAAGCCGAGTGGAAGACAAAAACAAGAGATAACAGGATGATGTAGAATCAAACAGGTCCCCTCATTGTTTCTCAGCCACATTTTGTCATGGCTGCGCCCTTAATCAGCTGAGTGTATTGTGTCAGTCGTTTGACTGCTTTTGTTCGTTTAATGACCAAACCCCGAAGACACAATAGAAAATTATATTTTTGAGGAGCGGGCTAATTAACGCTGCTTATTAGAGAGAGACGTAACATGGAGTAACAATAGGAAAGGGAAGGCTTGGGGGGGTTTGTGTTGGATCCATGCTGCGGCATATCAGAGGTTTTATACATGAGTTGAAATTTAGCATAAAAAGGGTGTCAAAACTGGGAGTGAGAATGAGAGTTAAAAAGCACCGGAGGTGATTATTACACAATGTTAATTCATTCCTGAAGAAAAGAAAAGAAAAACAATGACAAATGTAGTCGGCACAGAAATAGCACTGACCTTGAGGCAACCTTGTTACTAGCCCAGAGAACTTTGGATTTTTTTTTATTTCAGCAAGGGGCCACTCCTTAGACACACGAGGGCATTGATGTTTCGCGAGAGACGCCGGTAATCACGACAACTGCCGCCGCGCACTTCTCCGATCTGCATGAGGTGAGTGTCGTTTTTGTGCACCGTCTGATTTGTGTCCAACACCGTTCTGTCATGTTGGTCTGCAGAAGACGAAGCCACTCGCTCGAGCAAACAAGGCTTTGATTGACGTTCAGCTTAATAGGGATGCAACACATGGAGGAGCTGGTAAACAAGCTCTCCTTCCAATGTTGGAATAGAGCGCTTTACTTGGGTGGTTAGGTTGGAGAGGCAATGGAGGTTGTTAGTCGGAGAGAGAGGAAAAACAACACCCTCTTGACACGGATATGGTTGCTAATATTTCCTTGTGATTTCTCTCCAAATGGATAAAAAAACATTTTTTATTTTTATTTTTTTACCAAGACTGGCAACGGACGTGTTTAACTCTTGAAAATAGCCTTGAAACTATGAACTAGCAAAAACCAGATTCTGAAAAACAACAAATAGGAAAACAACAGAGGTAGGTAAATAATGGGGTCCTGGGTTAGGTGTAAAGCTAAACCAGGGGATATAATTAATGAATGCAGTCAGTAAACAAATGTCTGGAGAGTTTAAAGGGGGAAAAAGAAAATTAATGAAACAGGAAACTGAGGAGCTTAAATCGGGTGCCCAGTAACCCTCACAACACAAGCACACACACACACACACGCTGCCTTGTGAAGTTAGCATCTGATGCTTGGCTTCAGGACCACTCACAGAACAGGAAGGCAGGGAAATAGAGGGAGAGGACACCTTAATGTGCCTACACCATATGCCGTTAGCTGCTGATGGATACAGCTCTCCCTCCAGCTACTGGAGTAACTTATTGCATTTGCTAGCGACGCTTCCGCTGTTGATAAAGTTAAAGATAAGCCATCTGTTCATTACAGCAGCCCGGCTTCACTTACAGCGATAGGTGCGTCCAAGCGAGCTCAAATCTAAATGTTGTCTGCCTAAAAACTACTGTTCCACGACATCCCGAAAGCATCTGCATGCGCTTAGAATGGAAACTCGCATGCGTGATCATCAGCCAATGATGAGGGATTATCATGTCAATGTTTTTCTATCGAAAATTCGAGGGGAATAACTGACATGCTGCTACCACAATGCAACGTAAGCAGATTTTCCCACAGGCGGGAAATAAGAGTGAACGCTTGCTGAATCTGTCACTCAAGTGTATGCAAAGGCACACTAACAAGCTATCAGTCACATTTCTTATTAACAACTCAACCAGCTGTTGTTGGGAAAAACGCGTGGGGGGGTGGGGGGGGGGGGGGGGGGGGGGGGGGTGGGGGGGTGAAAAAAGCACAATCCACCACAGGGACCAGTATGATTGACTCTGGGTTACGGCTTCTCATATGCTCGCCTTACAAGAATTCCCACGTTGCCTGTGAACTCCAAATCATTGTTAAAAACACACAGTCCCTCACGTATACCTGCACTTATAATAAAGTTGTCATAAAATGCACATATAAAAAAAAAGTGAAGTTTGTATTTATTCTTGATATTTTTTGAATGATATGCAGCGCGTCGTTGTTGTTTTTTTTTCCAAGGGCATGATAAACACAGATGGAGACTTGAAAGTGCTGCATTATCCATGAATAGCATTGTTCTTATCCTCTGAGAGATGGAAAAAATATATATATAAATAAATAACTTCAGATGAATCCACTGTGGACTATTACAAAGCTGCCAACACTCTGGATGCTCTCCAAACTTGCCTTTTCTAATTTTCACCAGGCATAGATCTACTTTTAGACTTCTACCACATAATGGTATTTGCTTAACTGAGCAGCCAGCAATCACTCTCCTCTCTGCCAGTGTCATATCACTGATCAAGTGTGGCTCAGTTCCTGTCTGAAAGGAGGGCTGCCAGACATAATGCAATAATAACGGGAGCACAGCTTGCCTAAGAGAACCGAGGTCCTATTTCACTGCTGACGATGCTGGAATGAACTCTTTGTGCTCTTTCTTTCTCATTCTCCCACTACGAAACCCTTGAGCTTGTGAGAGCATAATGAGCCAATTGTAATTCCTTGCCTATAGCTTTGTATTGAAGAGTATATGGATGGGGTGGGGGGGGGGGGAGTGTGGAGGCACTGGACATTTCTACTCCGAGTCAAAAGACGAGGATTCGAGGATTATCTCAGGCAGAAACTGAGGCTTTTTATTTTTTTGAGTGATCATTTTTGGAACAGTTACAGAAACAATCGCCTGTAACCAAAATTTTGGGGCGATGTAGGAGAAAACTTTGCATAGGCAGACACCTGAAAACGTCACACACTAATAAAAGAGCAATCTCTGTCTTAATCTCCATCCTTGCATTAGCAATACAGTCGAATCTGGCTAAAAATTGAGTACAGTGTTCATTAAGAATAGGTTTGTATTAAATAAAGAAAAAAGCCAACCTCCACAGCACTTAGAGACTGTATTTGCAATGGCCCCTACTATCAAGTGATAGATGGATCCTTAAAGCATCCATAATCTAGACATTATTTAAAGCTTTTACTGTAACAGGTGGCTTTAATGTAATGTGAATTGCTGACCTTGTGAGAAAAAAAAGACGGTAAATGCATCAACTAGATGTGATACGTTAAAAATCTAACAGCTTTTAGTCTCGACAAAGAGCACTCCTCTTATCCGGCATAGTGGACGTGAACCTGCGCTGCTCCCCCACAGATGCCTACTGTGATGTTTGACAGATTTCTCCCTCTCCAGCTAGGCTCACAGTAAACGTCCATCTGGCAGCTTCCCATGGGTACTTATTATTCTCAGCTAGCCAGGGGTTTTCTGTTTCCGAGCAGTCAGCCAGTGCCTGCCTCAAAGAGTTGAGAGCAGGACCAGAACTGCTTGCAGATGCTCTGCCGAGTAGCCAAACTGCGCGAGTGTAGTGGCATGGCGCTGGGTATTCAATTACACAATAACGTGGCAGTCTGTCCGAGTATGAAAAGTCAACTGCATTGAGAAAAACTTTGTATCTGAGCCACAACACCGGTCAAGTAAGAGTCGCATCAAGGTGTGCCAGTTTTCTCATTTGTCCAATACACCTCCTACACCTTGGTGGTGAGATGATTGATTTTCCCCCTCTGAACAGATGCTTGGAGCCATGGGTACCACTGAAAAGTCCCGCTGTCCTGGTCTGATGCCCTGCTATGGTAGATTCAGTCATGCGGTTAACCTCCATCACTCTCCTGCAGCCTGCTGAGTGTCTCTAACACACACTGACAAAACATAGGATGCTACACTTCTCTGGACATCCAACAGCCAGGGATATTTTTGCACGTACCCTTCTTTTACGTCTAGGATTTTTTCCACGTAGCACATTTAACAAACTCCCCAAGCTCTCGGTTCAAGGACGGACGATCCGTTAGTTAAAGTAAATCTGCGGATGCTCACTGAGTTGTCCAAGTGCATGGGTAGTAAAGAAAGGTAGCAGCAGTGGAGCTCAGTGACATTACTGGCATGGTAATGAGTGAATAAAGAGCAGAGTCTGCAGCGATTACAGGGGAACTGGAAACATAAATGCATGCCTATCAAGACACACAAAGACCATATGGGGCCTGTTTAAACTGCACGGCAATCATCCTGATTTAGAAATAGTCGCTTAATCTAGAACATGAGATGCTATGACAGGACTGTTCAATCAGTGTGACTAATCACACCATGACAAATACCGATGAATGATCACTAACTAAATCTGCAAACTACATATGTTGACATCGACTTTTTTTTAAGGAGGAACTGAAGCAGACAGCTGCTACAGGTCGGCATCACAGAGACCCTCTGAGTTTGTTAAAAATAAAAATAAGAAACGGAGCAGGTTAAGTTCACAGATTCAGTTACCACGTTCAGCCCATTCTATTCTCAAGGCTTCACATCCTGCCCTTTGGCAAAGCTGCCGGTGTCTCACAAATGTACAATTGTCCTTTGGTATTTTTGGGTAGGCGGTAGTGGGCTTTCTTTCCCTTCCTAACTGATCACATAAGGATGCTTGAAAAGAACGTGCAAGCATTACATTTAAACACATATGCAGTTGAGCATACTTTTTTGACGCGTGAGGATTGTTGCACAAGTAGTCTTTTGTGCCTAAACAGAGAATCTGAACACAAAGGGGGGGAAAGTTCAAAATATAAAGCTCACACAGTCTTGTGAAGTAGTCACTTCCAGCCTCCAAATGTAGATTTTGTCACTCGCAGTTGAGAAACTCCGAGTTTTAACAACAGTACTATGCAAAAGTCTTGATCCACAACTCATTTCTTTATATTTTTCATCCAAGAAGTCAGTCTTTCTTTTTTTAAGTGGTCTTGAGTGATAGTTCTCGAGGCTTTCAACTTTTTCTTGGCTGCGTTTTTCAGTTATTTTCAGTCCTGTGATTGTACCTGACCATAATCAGCCCATTTTTGTTTGCTTCTTCAGCCACTTAACACTGGCATATGAGTCAGTGAAGTTTAGAAAGGCACCTAACTCATGGGATGAGCCAGTGTTGTGTCTATATATAACAGACAACTTGGCAAAGAATCAGTTTTAGGCTGTATCTTTGTTCACTTTGTTAACATTAGCCTAAACCAAAAACACGTTTATTCACATTTGTTAGCTGAATCTATGAAGACAAAAAGATAACAACTTGATAGACATAAAATATTATTTTTTTGCATCAGCAATGTGATTCCCAAAGAGCTATTACCTGAAAACTTGGCTTATCTTGACACTGTGCCCAGTGTGTCCTTCAAAAAATTAAAGAAACTGGACAAGTGGAGGGCAAATGAAGATGTGACAGACCATCTACAGAAGATGAACAGTTTCTGAAAGTCATGTTCTTAAGAAATAGGAAAAAATCCATCAGAGAAGAGCGCCGAAACGGTTGATCTATGCCACATACAAGACTTGGACTGAAAATCACTGGCAACAGGTCTTATGAACAGATGAATCTAAATATGACAATTTGTCATCATTATATCGGGGGGGGGGGGGGGGGGGGGGGGGTGTACAACAGTGTGTTTCTATAGACATCTGGTTTGATCTACCAATGTCTGACGGCCATGGCATCATTTTTCACCATGACAATGATCCCAAACACACATATATAGAAAAACACACAGTGGAACACCATCAGTCATGGATTGGCCTCCCCGGAGCCCGGACCTCAACACTATTGAAGCACCGTGGGATCATATTGAGAGAACACAAAACAAAAGGCAACCAATAACCAAAAAAAGAGCTTTGACAGTCCTACAAGAAGCCTGGAGAACTATTCCTGAAGACTGCTTCAAAGAATTATGAGAAAACTGACTAGGAGAGTTCCGGCTGCGATGAAGAATAAAGGTGGTCACACTAAACATCAAGCTGGTTATTATTGTAATCTGGAACTTCAATAATCCCTGCACCTATTTCCCATTTTCCTGGCAAAATATAAGGAAACAAAGGGGGCTCAAGACTTGTGCACAGTACTGTGCACCTGCTTTCTGGAACAACCCCCCCTATAACCCTGACATCCACATTCAGCCTCGTTTTTTCTGCAGTTACAATGCATGGCTTTATTAGATAATCTTTGAAGCAGTTTCCACCACTGTGAGGAAAAGTAATTAATGCAGTTCTGACATATGCAGGAAAAAAGCAGCATCCATCAGACCCACATGAGCACAACTGCACTAAGTATGACCTGCGCAGGATAAACGGAATTATAAAGTGAGCCCCTCATCAGCTGTCTTTCTAGGTTAAAAAACAAATGTGGTATTGAGTCGGAATTGAATTATTCTTTCTTTGTGCATCTGTGTGGGATTTCTAATTAATGCTGCAGCAGATCTGAGAACGCCAGAGTGCAATGCAGTTTGACTACAGAGAAGGAGTGTTCAGTGGTTGGAAGCAGGAGTTATGGCGTCTTTTTTTATGGCTAAGAGTGTAAAACTGCTCCAAGTCTTTTTACCAAGTATAAAAACTTTTGTCCTTTTCAGCTCTTCAGTACATGGCAGACCACCTTAAAAAAAAAAAAGAAAAGTTGAAGCATGGATGAACTTTCAGAGGAAAGTTAATTCCGGGAACAAGAAATCCAGGTTTCTCTCACTACATGGCCACTATCCACGCTACCAGCGGTTTCATGTTGACACGTGGACTTGCCGAAACAGCAAAGGGGTTCACAGCTTAGCACATGTGAGATTTCCACACACTCACCATAGAGTGGAAACAAACACCATCCGTTCAATGCTTGTTTAAGTCAACACTGCTGGCGTATTCTTTGAACAATCTGGGACATTTGATTCTCATTTGAATAAAACTCAAATTGAAGGCACAGAGCACACAATCCACTTGCCAGAGAAAGCCACCATTGTTTATTCTCATGCACACATATGGGAAAATGGGATGGGTGGGGATTGCAGGGCATTGCGTACCTTACTGGGCAAACATCAGCATCTCGGTGTTGCGTTGGCTCTTCCCGAGCCCCACCCCACCCGTCACCTAACCCTTTTTCTATATTCATGCATTTGCATCACTTCCATAGACACGTGACAATTCAAACAGCGCTCTCACTCTTGGGAATAGTGCTATGAAAAATGAAACAAGTCTTACCTAGTGCGGAATGGTTGGTCACATCTGTAAGCAAATCATTTGGGAAAAGTGGGGGGGGGGGGGGGGGGGGGGGGGGAGGAGAGAAAGCGAGAAAAAAGAAGAAGAAACGTCAGCAAATTACAATGTACAGCAAGCTAAACTTCAACGCAGGCTGAGGCTTTCTCCGGCTACCCTGAAAAATGATCGTCTCCCAGCATTGTACAGAGTCAGGGGGTTAAGAATAGGCTGTATCAAGAGAGGGGGACATCATTTATTAATCGAGGGACATGAAACGTCTGAGATAGTCTCCCCCGAGGATCCCGAGTTTGCACAACTTGCATTAATATTTGTCAGTGTTTCAAAATTTTAAAGGTGGAGGCAGAAATTATGTAAGCAGAAACCCAATCCATTACCTGCGAGTCATCGCCTTTTTTTCCCCTTCTTCTTTCGTTCCCCCACTAGTGTAACACAACCACAGAACAAACAAATGTGCTCACACAAACCCACACCCAGAGTGTTCCTCGCTCTCTCTCCATATGTCTCTGAGGTAATTAAGTAGCCCTCAGATATCTCTCACCCTATGTCCTGGACCTTTTACTACACTTCCCCGAGCTTGTTAGTCCGACAGCGGACATCCAAGGTTCCGAAGGCGTAATAAAATGGCAGTCTTGTGCACGCCACAAAGACCCCAGGCAGCACGCCAAAAAAAGGCCACCATTTAGCCACATCTTCACTAGTCACTGCTACCTGACATTCCCATGAGTTACAGAAAGGGGTATTGAGATAGGCCTGGTCCCCAACCCTCCCCTCTGCTTTCCTGTACTAATATTCCACCATGCTGAGAAATATGTACTGGATTTCCATTACACTGTGCTTTTTTTTTTTTTTTTAACATCGGAAGTGGTCCCTGTACAAATGTACTCTTCTAAAGCACAGTTTTGCTTTCTTGTAAATGTGCAATAAAACACGGAAATGGAGTGAGCTGACAATAACAGGGAATAGTGTGAGGGAAATAGTAGACTCAGGACTAATTCGGAGTTGCTGTTGCTTACAGTGCAGTCTTGTTTTGTTGCTAAGCAGAATTTGCGGGTAATATGATTTATCACCGATGATTTCTATCCCCGCCCCCTCAGCCCCCAAAACTCCCTGCATTCATTTACATTTTTGGTAGGGATGCAGCAAATCCCCACGAGGATCAACAACAAGTGAATGTGATTGCAATATCTGTTTTGTGCGTGAGAACAAATCTATTTTCAGGCAAAAGGCGGAGGAAGATTGGGGTTCAATCTCTGGGACGCTCATTACATTCCGCCTGACACACATCCGTGCTCGCTGCTACTGTTGTTGCTAAACAGAGAGCTCAGCTGAGGACCTTGAAGCTTCATGCCAGGAAAATTGGACCCTGGGGAAGGGGGGTAGCAGGGACTGATGTTGGACTTGAAGTGCCGTGGAGAAGCACCTGGGGTTTCAACGGCATTAGCATCAGTTTTGGGAGAAAGTGAGAGACCAAGCCATGCCAGTAATAGGCAACAACGAAAATGTAAAAGATACAGTTGTTGTGGCAAATGTTTACATGCGGTGCATTTTGCAATGAAGTGCAAATGCTTGAGAACAATGAAGCGCGTACAGTTAGATGACTGTACTTTGTCAGGAAGGACAAGTCCTACGCTCTCAGCTATTCCACATTCCTGTTTTTAACAGAGAGACTTTTTGCAGTGCAGTGAAGATTATTGATTTTTTTCCTTCTGAGTCCTGTGGTGGAAATTTAGGATGCCCAGCCAATCAAAACTAGTGGAGGTAGCGTGGGCCTAAGTGGATTAGACTAGTGGGTATGGTGGAGGGAGAATCTAGAGGGAGAAACTGAAGCTCTGGTGGCTTCAATAAACCCACTCTGTGAACCAGGAAATAGATGGAAGACTAAGACACTTTTTTCACCCTCTCTCACCCTCCTGTTTTAAGCAGATAAGCTGCTTCCAAGGTCTTAGTTATGCTGTGTAGAACCCAAAACACGATATGGAAACTTTTGACAAGTCAAATAAAAAGAAAGAAGCTGAGAAGTCTGTTCCCCGTGTTGTCTTTTCTCTGTTGACAAGAGGGATTTGGGTATGTTTGGAGTGGTCAGTACTGGGGGAATTACAAAAAGCCTCTGAGATGTGGCATAGTGAGCATGTCACAGCACCAATGTGGGTCTTTAGTGAAGGCCCGGGCTCCTTTTAAGTTAAGCCTTGACTAGCCATTGCAATAAAGAAGAAATGGCTTTGATTTGATGAGCAACTGGCAGCCTCACCGTGAACCCTTTTATGTTTTCTTTTAAATTCAATCTTCTTTTCTTTTGGTTTCTTTTTCTCTGTTTTGTTTCTTTGTGGTTGTGGTGGCAGCTCACTATGACATCACTTGTACCAAAATAGCTTCAAGAATTAGCAGAAAGTTAGTGCATTTCACGAAGAGTCCTGTTGACATTTAAGCTTTCATTGTCTCAAGTCTATAGGTGTATAAATACAGTAGTTGCCAGTTATAGACTCCATATTTATTCCGGTATTTTTGCACTGTTGTAGCATTGCACATGCAAATCTGTACATATGCCACACATGTCTTTGTTATCTTTTTTAAGCACACAGAAAGCAAAAAGAGTCCAGCTCCTTGTAGCTGGCCAATAAAGCTGATTTTGATTCTGTGTGTGGAGTGTTTGCTTGAGCTGTATCTTAATAACTGGCTGTTTGTTATTTAGGTCTTTGGTTTTGAGTTTTAAAATTTGGGTGATCATCTTTTACCATCTCAACTCGGGTGCACGTCATAACAGTAATCCCCACACTTTTGTTCCCTTCATACGTCAAACTGTTTTAGTGGGTAAATGCACAAAAGAGAAATATTTACCATCTCTTTTCACCAGAGAAACTTCTTACTCAAAGCAGCGATAATCACAGCAGCTTTAGCTCACTTTGCTGTTGCAAACTTCACAACTTTCTTGCCAGATTTAGCAACTTTTCGTAGTCTTTCATCCTACGGTCACACCCGGGAAAACAGTTGGTATGAGAACAAAATTATCGTGAAACATTGTCATCTTGTTATCTTTGAAATAGTTACTTCGAGATCAGGGACTAATCCTGCAACCCATTGCGGCCCGATGCCATTTTCAAAGTGAGCTTGTTGCGTCAAGGCAATAAAACTACAATAAGAAAAAGAAAGTCTGCAATCAGTTTGCAATTGAATGGGATTAAATTGGTAATTGCATGCAATCTGTTTGTGATAATATATCAATTTACTGTGATAAATGAGCACACAGCTATGTCATTGAAATTCACATTAAACAGAAATTCAAAGAGAGGCCTTGCAGACAATGTGGGCTCATCAGTGCACACTGACTAAGACTGAATCACTAAACTGCCTCAGAGGGACTGCAGTCAGTCTATGTTGGAGTGTTTGGAGACAGACTGCCTTTCACCAGGTGATCTGTGCAAAGGCCTTGCAATCAAAAGTGTCTGCCACAGCTAATTGCAATCAGTCGCCAAATAGGAAAAAAATTCAGTGCTATCTCAAATTCAAATTCAAATTCAAATTCAAATTTTATCTCTGGGCAATAACCCATTTTTTCTAGTCACAAGAAGGTTGCCATCCTGTTTTTACTCTAGTGTGAATATGTCTTGTTTTTCAGAAGATCTAAACCTAGTCAAAAACTAACACTACTAATTGCTCTAGCTTGGAGTCAACTTAGACAATTTTCAGACAACATTGTGGTTATCAAAGTCACTACACCCCTGCGTTAGGTGAAGCTTCAAATATCTGCTGTTGACTCAAGTCTCCGAAGCTCAAAAAGTGGTATTCGGGATAGTCAAAGTAGTTGCACTGTGAACACAGTCTCATTTCATAATGAATTGTTGTGCAGAGAAACAATGGTGCCAAAGATTACCCTTTATACAAGAATTTGGATTAAACTTAAAGAGGCATCATCTGCCCTTGGTGGGATTTTTGGTGTAGGGTACAGTATGGTGCGTCCTCTGAGATTTGGCAGCTCCTGGACAAGGACATCAGTCTCCCCGAGAGAGACTCTGTTTCACGCTGCCAGTGTTGAATTTTGTCATTCGTCTCATACTGCACCACATCACAGAGAACACTGCTGTTTTAGGGGGGGAGTCAGATGAGCTTTGGTTTTTTATTTTTCTTCTTTTTATTTTTTTCCCCAACATAAAATCCCCCACCACATCTTCTTAAATACATTAGCTCAATATTACAGTGATGTGGTTTCAATCTGATTCGTGGATCTCTCGCAGTACTAATTCCAACAATGATAAATCAAACATTATCAGCCAAATGACTATCTAGAAAAGATTTGCCCGCTGCAGATCAAGCCTTAAAACCCTTAAAGATTAAGACTTCTATCTCTTAACACCAACCGCCACAGTAAATCTTTAAAGGTCTGATCAAATTGCTAAATAACTTGTGGCTAAATTATCCTCTAGCAGCCACTAGAAATTCTGCACGAACCTTTATTGCCAATTTTCAGTCTCTCATAGACGGGCGAATAAAGGTGAATGGGAAAATTTGTCTCTCGGGTCAAGTAAGGCGGAGGAAAAGCAACAGTTTGATTTGATATGTATCTATTACTGTACCTCTTATTGTAAGTATTATTTCCTCTGTAATTATCTATGTTTCCTGTTTCAAATACTCAAATAACATGCTGCAGTATTCTTGCAGCTTATGTACAGTATAATGGTATTGGGTGCCTTGTACATAGAAAAGGCGTTATTGTTAAAACAGTATGTTACTAATGGGACCGATACTGACCAGGAAATCAAACTACCCACCGCCCTATCCCCTGTTCCTCTGTTGTCTAGTTCCACAGGGCACCTTTTCAGTTTAATTGCAGTTAATCAGCGAGTCAGACATCCCCCCCTTCAAATAAACAGCTCCACTTTTTCTCAGGGGCACAAGGCAATACACACATGCACACAGAAAGCGAGAGTAACAGCAAGAGAGAGCGAGGGAAAGCTCGCTCTCCTCAAATCGGCTACAGGAGTGAGTGCCCACTAATTGGAAATCAAAAGCAATGGAGCTGGAAGGCAGCCGAGAAAGAACAGTGAAACCTCAAGCGCCTGTTGTCGGTCAATTTAGACCATGACAAAAAAGGCCCTGCTTCTTGTGTCACCATTTAACCTATTCACCAGTGTGGAATGAGAGCAGCTGTTTTTTTACAGTACCACATAATGGGACAAAATGGCTCTGGTTGGCCATGCTCCAGCTAGCTGCAAAAAGGCTCCGACGCAGAGAGAAAAAGGGAAAAAAGGTGCAAAGAAGATACGGCAGGAGACGGGAACGCTGCTGCCTCGTTATCAGCGATGCAGAGAGAGAGCGCTCACACTCTTCCATCTGAGCTGAAATAAACATTACTTCTTTTTTTTTTTTGTGCGTGTGTGTCGCAACAAACAATTAGAGAAGCCACCACAGAGGCTACAGATGGCCTGGGCTCACACAGACTGCGGAAGTATCTAGAAGTTTACACAAGTCAGACGAAAAGCCAGATCGGCTCCAGAGCCGAGGCTGTTCTCCGACTAAAAAAATAAAATAAAATAAAATATTGCTCAGTTGTTTTTAATCCCTTTCCGAGTTGAGGTGTGAATAAGTACTTTGTGAGTGACAGCTTGATGAGCGCAGTTATAGAAACTCCAAACTTCATCAGGCAGTTGTCAGACTGGGGGGCTGTCCGGTTTAAAGGCTGCTCAGGCATAACAGTACGGGAATGAGGTATGCTTATGTTAGCACAGCAGCAGATGTTCTGTTTCTGTTCCAGCTGTCTTCTTTTTTGAAGTGCCGTGCTCGGTATATCTCAATCCCAAATCTTTATTACTATCCTCTCATCCACCCCCCCTCGCCTCCCCGGGTCAGGCGGGAGTCAAACTAAGCAATCACAGGTAGACTAATTACTAATAGATGCCTCTTTTTTCCTGAAACAATTATACTTTCGACACATTTGTCACAGAGTTTCAACAGACTGCAAAAACATTGTAAAAAGAGAGAAGAGAGAGATCACTCATGTTTATTCCCAGTTTTTACCTGCTATGCTAGAAAAGCACAATAGAAAAAAATGAATGACATAACAGAGCTAACTCAAATGAAGCCACATGTCTGATGTATCTTCCTGGGGGCTTTGCCCACCCTCTTGTGTTTAAAAAAAGAAAGAAAGAAAAGGGAAAAAAAGAAAAAAACAAAACACTGAAGGGATTTAAGGGACTTTTTCAAATGCGGCTTTTTTCTGGAATTCAGCCTGGCAGACCTTGATGAGTGATCAGAAGTTGGGAGATCATAGACCCGTGGGCTCTATGCTGAGTTCTGACCCTGGGTTCAGCTACGCAGAGGTGGGATAAAGACTCTCTTGCCTGGGGAGAAGTAGAGGGAGGAAAGGGTAGAAAGGAAGAAATAAAACGAGGGAGCGGCAATAGCCTTGATGCCTCTAGCAGTGCGGCGCCGGCTCGGCCCTTCATATCAGCCACTTGTGAAGACGGGAGGGGGGAAACCCTACAGGCACTCGTATGTCGACCGGCGCAATCAAGGCCAGCTAAAAAAAACCTGGGTCTGGAGCTGCTGTTACTTTAGGCTATGGTGTGAGCTGGAGAAGCTCAAAGAGAGAGACTTTAATGATGTTTGACACTTCACCATTACCGCAGGTCACGAGGACACGCCTCACAATTGACTGCATTTCCAATTGAAATTCTTCAGGTCTAAAGATCGCAGTCATTTACGGCCCCATTGCACGCTAAACGCTCACCCCGACAATCTGAGGAGCTTGTACGAAGGAGTTCCTTAAATCTCTGACTCAAACAGATAATTAGACATAATGAGTAAACAATGTGGCTGCAAGATGTGAGCGGGCTTATTGCTTTTTAATTGTGTTTCTCTCGGCGAGCTGAGCTACTTCTGCGAGCGCCGTTTACCTGTGTGCGTTGGCCCGTGTGAGGCCAGGTGCAGTCATTACCACGGGACAGATGGATCAGCAGAAGCGTTGCTCGTTTCTCTTGCAAGGCAACATGGTGGCTGCCATATGTAAGCTCATCATTAAAAGTGACCTTTGACCCTCCAGCGGGTGCCTGTCATTCTAATGGAGTTAATTAAGAACGTCCGCCACAGCGCGGAGGATGTGGTATTTTCCTCTCTTTGTGTTTGTGGATGTTATTGGCTCGCAACGACGAGTAATATTAATGTCTGCGCGTTGTATATTTGGGGGCTGGCATCCATTCGCACGTTAGGGCGGTTTGCATGTAGTCGTGCCTCGGGTGTCAGACGTGTTTAAGTTTGGGGGTATCTTTTAATATTGCCGACGTAGCTCCTTTGAAAATTCATTAAAGTGCTTCGACCCCTCTGCCATCTGCGCGAGCAAGAGGTAGGGTGTCGTGCAGCTGGGGAGCACGGGAAGATGAAAATTCTGACACGGGCAAAAGCAGGCGGGCGAGCCCCTGGACACAGATTGAAGGCCAGTGATATGCCAGCTTTGAACTGCTGTTTATTTATTCCTAGGCCTTATCTAAAGGTTCCATTCAAATTTAGATTCAGAGATAAAGACTGCTGGCAGCAGTCACACATTTCTCTGGCAAATGGCAAAATGTTATGTAAGCGTGATGCTTATAAAATAAATTTTTTTTAAAACAATCCCTTAGAGGGCTAATTAAAAATGCTACACTAATTGCTAAGTGTCAAGCTAAAGTATAATTAACTCCACAATTACATGCAGTGTATTACAGACCGATTACAGCGATAAACCTCAGCTGCTGATGCCAACTGAATATATACAAATAAGCATAGCCAAGCCAGATCATCCTCATTAATATGTCGGGATTTAATGCACATTTGGAGCGTTTAGGCCTCCTTGTCCGACGCTTCCTCGTTAATCCGTGTCACTTCTCTATAACTACCAAAAGTCAGGCTCTTGTCAAGCGTTTGATCAGCACGGTCCCTGGCGCACTCTCTGGTGCCAGTTACTTACTCACAATGAAGCAATATGAGTAGCGGTGTTTATGCCCTGTAATCACTTTCTCCTACACCTGATCCCCTCTTCATAAACTCAGCGCACCAACATTATTGCTGTTATAGTCAGAAATATGGAGCTATGTATTATGCATTAACAATCATCTCCCGGAGGGAAGGCACACACACACACTTTGATGCCAAGACACACACACACACACACACACGTGCAGCGTCATCACTGGCAAATGTCTGCAGGTATGCTGGAAATGCATGCGAAAATAAGCACGCATAGACATTTCCTTTGCTTTGTCTCCCCCCCTCGCATCAGTGTACACAGATGCGTCGACGCTCGCTCACTTTAGCATATGCCTCGAAGCATTGGGGTGTAATAGAGGCTGCCTGCACTTTGCCTCGTCTCCCCTTCCCTGACACTAATCAACACCTCTTCTGCTATTAAAAATTCCTCTCCATGCCTTTTGATCTGCTAACTATCTCATTTACATGACTGGCGCTCAGCAAACCAGCCTGCTGTTGGGGAGGTGTGATGAGGTGAGGTGGGGCCGGAGGGAGGGGCTGGCGGCCGGGGTGAGAAAAAGGAAAAGTGGAAAAGTGGGGGCAGGGGGGAAGAGGGACTCTCTTGTTACTGAAACTTATTTCAGCTGCTTAAGGAGCAAAAGATCACGTGCGTGAGAGCGAACGTTTCGGCTGTTTCGTGATTTCAAGTTGTTGCAAGCAGTGCAGCGATCCAAAAATAGAGGGGCTGAAAATAACACAGGGGGGGAAAAATCTCAAACAGGTGGAGAAATAAAACAGCCGAACCCCTGCGTCCTCCTCCCCTCCACGCTTCTTCTTCTCTCCCGTTCTCCCGCCTCTCTTTCTCCTCTTGGCTGACTTTGTGTGGTGCCGTGGGGCTTCCACTGAGCCTGAGCCTCTTTGGCAAGAGCTGTGAGGCTGGCATTGAAAAGGCTTGGTTGTAGCTGGGCGAGAACGCGGGAGCGGGCAGGTAGAGAGGGAGAAAGCGGTCGACGAGTGAGGGAGAGAGAGAGAGACATGGAAGTTGTGGGAACCATTGTAGGTGGTTTCAATCATTCTGATGCCATCTGTTCCACTCCATTTTTCGCACTGACAGTGGATATTTTCCCCGGTGAGACGAGAGGAGTCTGCGTGCGTGTGTGTATGACAATGAGAGATAGTGAAGGACAGACGAGTATAAGCACAGAGCACAACATATTTATCTTTTACACACTATACAACTCAACTGTATAACCAGGTGTCTGATTCCAAACTTTTACTTTGATGCAACTAATGACCACTTTCAGGACTCAGTAAGCGGCTGTCAGTAAGTAATCAGCTACTGTTCATTATTTGAGGAGATATCAATCATTGGTAAAGTCTTCTTGCTTTATTTTTCAACTAAAACTACTTCATTAGTGCTTGCACATCAGTGCTAAACACTCGAAGCTGATGAAAATATCTAAGGAAAAAACCTAAGGGCATTGCAAAGTATTAAAAAATTCACCTGACAGATGAAAACCTTTAATTATTGCAGTTCATCTCTAATATATGCCAGTGTTTTTACATCAAATCATAAAACCAAAATCAGTCAATTCTTTAAAACCTGGACCATGAAATGATTGCCCGAATATTTACGTGTTGAAAATGGAGTGTTTATTGAACCTTGTGAATTTAGTTAATTTAATATTATTTGCATATATGAGATTTAAGTAGTATCATATTTGCTAAAGTCAGCACTGTTTTGGTTTTTTTTTTTTTGCAAGTTATTGCTTTAAAAAATTATCTTGCAACTTATTTAGGCTTTATGGAGAGGGGGGAAAAATCACACTGATTATTTATAAGTCTCAAAAAATCAAACAAATCTAGTTTATCACATATGATACACTTGGTGTGAGAGGATTAAATCAGTTGGATGTATCTTCTGAGGACCATGAACGGCTTTTGCACCAGGTGTCATTGCGCTGGCGGGGCACTGGGTCCTTCATTCTATGAACTTTTAACTCGTGTTTCCTTTCTGCTTAAACATGCATGAAGTTATTTTATCATCCACACACTTTTCAGTGATGACACTCTTCCCTCTCTCTTCCTCATTGGCTCTTTCACCTCAAGCCCTTTTTGTCACTTTCTGTAATAGCCTCCTTATGACCCCCCCCCCCCCCCCCCCACCCTCCTTATTACCTAGCCTGTTTAGCAGGTGTTTCTCTTCCTCTTTGTATACCTCATTTTTATTTCTCCTTCCTGAATAAAAACTAGCACTGAAAATCCCTCTTAGTGTCACCCTGCTTGCTTATATAAAAATCCAACTCTTCAAGATAAAAGGCTACTGAAAATAATACCGGCATTAGGGTTTCCTATTTCACAGCGTTTCAGTTCTGAGGGGTCAGTGAATCTGCCTGATGTGGAATATTGAATATGAAGATGGGGAAGCGCCACAGTGTTTTTTCAGCATGTTTGCTCAGTAAACTCAGTGTTATTGGATCTACAAGTCTGCCGTAGCAGTTGAAGGAAAAGGCCACATTCGGCTTACACTGCACCTCGAAAAGAAATTGGCGGGGATAATGGAACAAAATTCAGGAGAATGTAAAGACAGAATTGTGCAGAGTAAGAAAACAGAGACTAAAGGTTCACCCCTTCAAAACATAACACTAGAGAAATATGAATTTATGCATAGGGAGATATTGCTTTACCCACTGAATTCTGGTATCATATTGTTATCTTCAATGAAAGCAAAAGGGAGTCTACGCTGTGAAAATATAATTTGGCACAGTGGATTTTTGAAATAAGCACTGATATATATATATATATATATATATATATATATATATATATATATATATATGTATATATATATATATATATATATAAGGATGCCACCATTCTAGCAAAGATGTTACTAATTTGCTACTATTTCACATTTAATGGTTAGCCCTAAACAGTCTATTGAGAGTGTGGGCAGATACTGAACCACTTGAGTTACTGGAATTCATTCCTAGAGATACATGAATATTTGTATTGAATATTATATTTAGCCATTAAACTTTTAATAAGACATTTATGAAATCTAGAGATATTATCCTAATAGAAACAATGAAGATCTGTTCAAAACTGTATATGAAAAATTCTTCCAGTTCTCCACAGTTAAAATTCTTAACCTGCCTGATATTATATGAAATTTTGGGGCCACATTTATTAATGCCCTGCTCCAGCACAAATTAGGCTTTGGTATAAAAAATAGTGACAAGATTACATGCAAGATGTGGGACATGCAGAGATTTTTTACGACTAAGCCTGTTGCATTTGTATGCAATTTGTATGCAATATAAAGGAGAATATTTAAATCAACCACACAAACTGATTCTATAACACATTCAATTCTTATTTTTTTGCACTTTGTAATGAAATAAGTTGACTGCGCCTGGGTTTAGAAATTAGGGCAGCCTCACCTTTAAAATTAGCCACACCCACTGGTATTTAGAGTAAATCTGGCCGTATGTGAACAGCTGAGAAACACAAAGTCATGACAATTCATCTACATCAAAAAAGCCTAAATATATCTCCCACTACCCCTCCAATGATGAATAAAACGCCAAATCACAACATTAGTCCAGTCAATGCACTTTATTATTATGAGGTCATGACCTTACAAAACCTTAAACCCAATCCACTGATTCCCTTTGAGCAAGCAATTGGCAACAGCAAGGTGACAGAACTCCCTTTTAACATGAACAGACTTTAGGTCTAACTAGGCGACGGAGAGAAAAAGCAGCAACATATGTTTGCAGTAGCCATTACTAACCAGACATCGAGTCAGGCAAACCCTCTTCTCTCATGTGTAAGATCTAACCAAACAACATCAATAGTCACAATACTCCAACCTCCCAGCATGCTGCACTTTCAGCAATCAGAAAGATAAACAATAAGACTGCTTAAGACTAGGAAGTAGTCTGCTGGGACCCAATCCCACCTAATAGTCTAATTAAAGCCATTGATTGCTTATATGAGCACACATAAGCAGTGGACATTTCCCACTAAGAACCACCCACAGGTCTAGTAATTAGCACAAATTCTGAGCTATGAGTCAGATTCTGCTGCCTCGTTTGCAGGGCAGCGGTGTTGTTTTGTTTATCGACGCCCTTTACTGCCACGACCTTTCCACGTCGTTCGCATTGTACTGAATGCACTGTCACTCACCTGCAACTGTCCCTATCAGTCCTCAGCATCTGTGTTGAATCAGTGTTCGAATCTCTGTCCGTTTCTTTCTTTTTTTTTTCTCCCCCCTCCAACAGCCACAATGCTGCAGATGATTTGGAAGGACCAGCTGGGATGTGTTTGTGAGAGCTGTCTGGATTTGATGGCCTCCAGTGACATCCATTGTCAAGATCACAAAAAAGTCAGACGTTTTACCTCTTCAGGCTGTCTTAGGCATGATTTTATATCCTGCTGTTTGTGACTCTTGAACTTACCAAAGGGGAACCATTTTTAATGAAAACCGGTTGTCCCGAGAAGGCAAATAACACCCCCCCCCCCCCTTTTTTTTGAAGTGAATTATGTGATATAAATAGAGTGTGCTCCAACAAAGGACAAGACCTGTCTTGGGGCAGTATATATCCGTGGACTCGTATCCTACAATTTGAGTTTTATCTTCTAGAATTGATAGTAAGGGGGGCATACATGACGATAACAGTATGATTATATCTGATTACTTATGCGTAACCCGAAACAAGTTGTCTTTGTTTGCTCCTTAACCAGATAGCAAACACAGAAAGAGTAGCGATTGCTAGAGCCAAGCTAGGGGTCACTTATTAGTGAGTTATCTTAGTGGACAAAGGAAAGATTTATTTGAACGATGCGGCAAATTGATCCTTCCAGTCTGAGTTAAGCGTCAAGATAAGAAAACACAGGTTAAGCCTCTACGAAAATATAAATTCAGAATTTCATCACAGACAATGAAATTTAGTGACAGAGGTCAAGAGGATTGTTTTGGCACAATGTGGGCTGACAGTGCCGTCACGAAGCATTCACTGGCAAGGATGCAAGTGGTTCTCTCAGCACTTTGAGTGCTGAATTTTAAAAAAAAAAGCTTGTTGATTTATAATACAAGGAGAAATGAAAGAAGACTTAATGGTGAACAAAGAAGACATTTTTTAAACTCCTTCTAGGCTTAAACGCAGCTACAATAAATTCAGCAGCTACAGAAAATGCTTTAATTTATTCTGGATGTGCCGAACACAAGGAGATATTGCTCAAAACTGTAACCGCTGCATACATTCTCAAGGTAATACATACTTGACCCAGCACAAAGCACACAAGGCAACAACCCATAGTGCCACAAAAAATACATTTCTTTTTAAGTAAACGTGCTGTAATTTCTGCAGAAAGTCTGCGGTAGATTGCACCATTTGCTAGCTGCCATTTATTCAGCAGGCCAATAAACCCTGTTAAAAGTGAAAGCACTTTGATTTTGTAAAATATTACCTACTGTATACCAGCAGTAGATCTACACAATGCTTAATCACCATGTGAAAGAGAGAAGAGAGAAAAGAGAGGTTTGCATTTACTGGCAGAAAAAAAGACCGGTATTATAGCTGAGCTGGGCACTAAGCTGCGTCCAGGTGTTCGACTCTTTCCAGGTGGCCATGTAATACTCTTGCCGACCCAGATCATGGCAATCATGGAGCTGGCGGAGATGGCTCACTGCCGACACCAGTGTAGCGCCTGGGTAATATGCCAAGTTGGCAGCGACATGCCTGAAAAGCAGGCGGGCAAACAGGCAGAGAGTCTCGAATGCTCCTGGAGTGGAAAGATGGTGGTGAACCTTTCATTTTCTTTTCAGAATTCATGAAAATGTCACAGTCTGGTACAAGGCCTGTCTGATTTTGTGACTTGTCAGTGTTAGGAGTGTTGGTACATCATGATCAGAGCTCTGTGTAACAGTAATTGTTTCATCATTTCACTTAGCCTGTCTGCATGGATCATCCTGAGGCATTATTTTCTGTTTTTCTGCTCTGCTGTATTTTTGCGTTTCAGTGACCTACAACTTAGCCGCCTACAAACATATCTTCTGTCAAAGACTGTCAACATGCTATATCATGTTCACTCTAAATCACAGCCAGAGATATGATCTTTATTAGCCCAGGAAGCCAGAGTTATATGAAGCCTGACTCTAGCCCGTAGTGCCCGGGCACTGTGTGCTCCACAGTGTAAGTAGCTTGGCTGGCAGGCAGCCACAGACAAGCGCTGCTGTGTTTCTGCTTGCCATCCTCTTAGTTGACTGCATGGTAATTACCGTCTCAATGCAGGAAGAAAAAGCAGCTTTTAGTAGGAGGATTGAGACAGAAAAGCGAAAAATGTGGGAGTGTGTGGCTTAGCAGCTTAATGAACATGTCAGATGTATTTAAACAAATGGATTACCACATCAGTATACACTCCACTGTATCATGCTCTTCTCAAAAATACTCGTGAATATGGGAAACTACAGGAGAAATCCCCAAAATAGCAGGGGGAACTATCATGTCTGCATTTTTCTATTTTTGTGACACATACAGTACTTTATATAAAACTTTACAATTTCCTGCTCATAGGACGCTATCCATTTACACTCCCACCAGGGCTGTCAAAAAAGAAGCAAAAAATAAATCAAAACTGGATGCTAACTGATACTAAAAGTGATTATCCAATTAGAAACCTATTTGCAACAGCATCAACGCCAACAGCATTGTCTTGGTCTTGTCCAGTTAACAAGCATCTTCACACAGCTCTTCTAGCGCTTCACTAGCGTTTTAGCTAGCTAACGTTCTCAACTCTAAAAAAACCCTTTATGAGGAATTTTGAAAGGTCAGTAAAGCACCTGTTTCATCAACTTTGAGGTATTAAACAGTTATAATAAATGATAACCTGACTGGTGCACACATTAACGTTAGCTATTTAACTGTAAGCAATTATCCGATAGCCACATTAGCTGTCTTTTAAGTTATCATTAAGTTAGCAGCTAGTGGCTAAAGCTAATAATCAACCGATAACGTTATCGTGTGAGCTAGGCATCAAGCTTTATCATTACTAGAAAGTCTTAATTCAACAGGATAACAGAATTAGAATTCAAATAAATAAAGTATTATTTTCTGCTGTTCTACATTAAAGCAGAGAAAATTCTACGAGGAACTAGAAAGAAACAGTGGCAACGTACAGCTACCTCTTTAAAAAAATGTCCTTTTTTTCCTTGTATCTAAAAAGGTAGTTTTTAGATACGAGTGAAATTCTAGCATCATGACAACCCTGAACGCCTTGCATTTGCATTAAAACATAAATGACAACCTGCATTTTCTCCAAACAGCAGGATTTCTACTCGTCAGCCTCAGTAAGATTTTTCATTTTGAAACCTTATTTTTATCCCTAACTGTGTTGTTCCTAGATTCCATTTCTTGCAGCTTTTTTGTCCTGACCCTACACGGATGTTTTACCTGAGCTGTCAATGTCAATACATTGACTAAATGAATAATAGATGCTCTTTTGTCATATGCTTGTGCCAAGGCATCTTCTCAGCTCAAAGATGTTCACATGCCAAAAAAAAAGCAATTTGAAAGTTGACCTTAACATTTGTTATGCTGAGAAGTTGTTTTCTTTTTCTTTTCATTACTTAATGGCAATGGTAATTATTTACTAGACAGAGTCCTTCATAGCGTTCATAATCAATGGGGAGAATAAAAGCTACACAGTTTGCATTGACTGTGTGCAGATCTACATCCACAGATATTCCCATTTGTAAAGAAATGTTCAAGGTGTATATCAGTACACTTGGCATTTGCTCATGAACCTCACTTAAGCTGTGGGCATGTATCTCAAACCTTGTTTGTAGCCTCAAGCAATGTTTGTCAAGACGCATTATCACCAGTTGGCTGTAGTAAAATAATGTTTCACTGCTAGTTAGGAAATGTGTAAACGCTACACTTCCTAGCATGTGAGAAGGGCAAAAAAGTGGCTTGGAATAACGTATTTATGTTAGTGAGTAAACTTGAAAAAAATGTAGCTGTAGAGAGCTGTCGTCTCTTACAAATGATGATAGATTATATCAAATATTGATATTTTAATAGAAATGTTAAAGTTTCATCAGAGACATTGCTAATCCAGACTATCACAACTATCATGTTGTAAGCTTTGTGCCATATCGCATGCAAAAGACTTTGACCTCGAAGAGATAGCCAGTTAAACTGACCAATTGGAAGTGAGTGAGCCTGGATGTCTACCTGTTGTGGAGTTCAGAAAATGCCACTTCTACTCATTGCTCATTCTGGACGATGCAAGACCCATTATTCTTGCAGTCATTACTAAGCAGAATGTCAATAGCTTATTAGAGAGAGAGAGAGAAAGAGAGAGACATGGGAAGGGAGATGGATGTATGGAAGAGTGAGGGAGCAAGGTGGGAGGACAGAGGAAAGGAGGAAACCATCAACAGAAACCTGCAACATACACAATTTCTCCCTCAAAATCCCAACAAGCCATTCCCGAAAGATTCACCCAGGTCAAAGCTTAGTGTTTTAGCAGACATGCGACAACAACAGATGTTAAGTTCCATGTTTGTGCCTTAATTTGTTTTTAATGGTTTGATAATGTGCCAACCCCCACATATTTCCCAGGCTTTTACGTATATCCCCAAGCAACACGGACGTCTAACGAAAAATGCCGTTAAATCCTCAGAACGCATTTTCATCTGCGCCCGGTTGCATTAACACCAAGAAACGTCACATAGCAATGACACGACCTCCCTTTTCCTCTGCTCTGTCGCTATTTCTTTTCTTTTTTCCCCCCGCTCTTTCTCTTACTCTCGCTGTTTTGCTCCCGTGTCTGTTTCTCTCACAGCATTGTGCAAATGTTTCTCTTGTCTAAGGAACCGTTCCATATGTTTGCAATCACTCTGGCTCCCTTGCCTGCACAGATCATTTAGCAAGCTCCCTCATACATTTCAATTAGGCCCACCTAGCGCAGCCACAGACACGGGAAAGCAATATTGATTTCTTGATATCCTGTGCGTGGGTCGGCCCAAATTAACGCTTGTACTGGGGAATATGATATATCCATAACAATTCACTTGTGTTTGTCACCATATGTGTGATATGTTGCATGATTGTTAATACGCGGGGAAATGGCAAGTATTTAACTAACTTAAAATCATGTCACTGTCAATGCACTGCAGTGGACGTCAGTGGATACAAACATGAGAGAAGAAAAAACTCTGTTGCAAGTGCTGCTGTATAACGTTCCCTGCAAAAACGAGCATTTATGTCTTTAAGCCACAAAATCTGCCTTCGTCCTGATATATACTCATGATTTAATCATTGCCAGCTTTTAGATGGGTTCGGTTGTGGTTTGTTGGGGGAGCAGCTACTTAATGTTGGCTGTCAGTCAGACTCTACCACCTCATCCATTCATGGCTCTCTGTTAAAGCCCCGAGAGAGTGATCATTCAAAGTTCAGGAGATAGGGATATTACATCAAAGTGCTGATGAGACTTTGGAATCTGGGGACAAGGTTGTTTACACTTAAATTCTACATGCTCTCCAACTCTTTATTACTACTCTTGCTTAAAGCTCGGATAGGATACACACTTTTGCCACCATCGAGGAAAACAAATCCATAAAATACTGAATGGAAGTCTTTCAGGAGATTGTAATTCAAGTGTTCTGAGAGGGAATTCGATTTCTGCACTTCTTTACAGTTTTTTAATTTTTAAATCTAACATATTATTTGAGAGTTTAAACCTTTAAGACCTACCATAGAACCAAGTCCGGCAGAGCTTATATTTTATTTTTACATGCTGTAGTGCCGATTTTGGGAGCATTTCAAGTTGATATACATCAATACAACTGTTATAGCCCAAATTTTAATAATATGTCTGCATTAAGTGCATAGTAATTACATAAATTGCAATAAACTACAAAAAAATGTAAAATCATTTTTGTTTTTTTAACATATATTTCTAGTTAGAGAAATTTAAGAGGCTTATCCCTCAAAACTGTAAATACAAAAAAGATGCACAAAATATTTTCCCACCACAGGAAATTTATTTTAAGTGTCCTCATAGTTTTATTTTTGAAATACACCAATTTTTATATACTGCAGGAAAAACGAAAATAAATATTATAATGCAAATTTGCAAAAATAACAGCATATCGTTAGCTTCATAGCATAATTGCCTAAGTCATTTGACTAAGTCAATGACTTAGGCACTTATGCTATGAAGCTAACGATATGCATCAAAATAAACTATTTCCAGCAGTGCAATATGAGTCCTAAGCATCCCAGAAACGACACAGAAAGTCATAAAGTCAAACATAACTTTTAAAAACACCAGTATAGGCTCATAAGGCTCCGATGGTAAAAAACTACATTTCCGCAAAATGACGTCACTTCCGGTTTCGGCCAGGACATGGCGGACATGCGATAGTTCGCGCTGATGGACGTAGGAAGTGTTACAAACAGCTGATTGGATCGGCAAAGCGTGTTTCCGGAATATTGTGTTTTTGTTGCTGCAAGTGCTTTTTATGCAGTTGGAAGGAAACCGTGACCTAGGACAAGCTGATGGCATAAGATGTAAGTACAACTGCTCCGGTTTCATATGCAAAAAAAATTATTGCGCTAGCTTACGTGGTTGCAGAGCTACCAGGATTTAGAAATAGTTAAGCAAAACTGAGCGTGCCCGCTCTGACCGGCTTTAAAGGGTTAACCAACTGGATATCTATTCAGGTCACTATCAAAAATCAGAAAAAATAATCACAATTTTCTTTCAGACACATGACACATAAACAGATTTCCCCAGCATAACGTAGAAAAACTAGTTCAATAATAATCTTGTTTTATTGTCACAAAAAGTCGCGGCTTATTTGTTTACACTCTGCCCAACTCTACTCAGAACAACCGGTGCTAACAGCTGGTTGAAAAACATGCGACGTCATCACTGAGAGAGCTGAATGGTGTTTCTTTTGCCTCTTCTTTATACATTTTTTAATTTATCAGCTATTATAAATGCAGATATATCAGTGATTAACTGATAACCCCATTAAATATTGGACTCAAAAGCTTATACCTTATCATACTTCTGTATTCAGAAAAGGTCTTGATCCTTTTTTTAATATAGTTTTTTGCCTGCTATCTAAAACAAGTTAATGACTGAACTATCACGGCTGTCCAGCCATTTCTATGAACAGCATACAGTATATTGTAATTAATTTTAATGCCTCTAATATCTAAAGACATTCCACCCAGACTACCCTCTAGGTTTCACCACATAAAAGCCTGGCCAGCCTCCATGCACTTCCTTTGCATACAGATTATATCAAGCAAAGATATCCATGAATGTTATTATGAATATACTATAAATAGTATATCCCAACTTCTTCTATAGAGATATAAAGGGGATGATATATAGTAACGTAGTGGCATTTAATTGTGTTACTGAGGTCATTTGTAGCTAATGTTGAATAATTGTTCCAGTCAGCTAGACGTCTTGGCACTGCCCTCTTATAAAGATACATGTCCAGCCTTGCGGTTTATCACTGTGGGTTAGATCTATGGGAGGGGGCAGCACACATAGAGTCTGACATTTCCAGTAATTATCTTTATGAAGATGGGAGTCCTCTCAATTAGAGTGGTGCTTGATTAAAAGTAATGGTGCTCCCTCTCAGGCCAGTGGCAAGCTGACAGCCATACCATCAAGCTCCTTTTTAGCTGGCATGGGACACTCTGTGACCTTAAGCAAATGATATTCTATCTTGTACAAAGAAAAACAGTTAAATTAGAAACTGGTATCTATTTAATGTCAAGATAATATGTAAATGCACGTTTCCTGGAGGAGTCACATGGTAGATATCTTGAGTCCTTTTTACTTTATCCTTTATTCCTTATGTAATGAACACTAAAGCAACTATGGTTTGACTTTATTATGTTTAATAAGGTAAATATGAGCACATTGTTATCTTTCCTACAACCACAAATTCAAGTTTTTTTTGTTTATAACAACACAGCTTCACGTGAAGGCTGTGTCGTACCTCCCTGCGTAATGACAGTCTTAATGGAAAACAAAACTGGCTCTCTCGGGAGTGTGATGGTCAGGCTGGCCATTACAGAGTCACTCAATAGCAGCTGATTGACTCGCTCCCCTGCTCCTCTATAAGCCTGTTAAGCGGCTACTCAGCGTCAATGCAGTGCTCTGGGCACTGGCAGTATCCCTGGTCCTTGCTGCTATAGGCCACTGGATAAAGTGCTTACCTTGATTTAGTAAACTAAACAGCTGTGGACCTCATTTGGGATTGATAGGGATATATATCATATTACGAGAGAAGATGTGAAAAAAGTCAAGGAGGCCGCAATACAAGCACGAAATTTCAAAGGATACAGCCGACCATAGGATTTTTAAGACCGATACTGATATCTGTTTATCTGATGGCCCTTTTTTTAAAATTCAGGCACAAGACTTAAATAACATTTGTTATGTGTTGTTATTTATGAATTCTTACTAGAATAATAGGACAATGCAGTTTAAAAATAAACTAATTTTGCTGTTATAAGAATTCTGGATTACTCGTGTTGCTAACACGGAAGTCGCAGAGTGCCCTCTGGTGGACAATTACTGAACAGAAACCTGAAAGTGAAGTGCGTTCCTTCCTTTTCTTTGCTTTTTATATTTTCATTTATCAGACTTTTTAAATGCTGATATATTTGCAATTAGCTAATGTTTGCTAAAAATGTACTATGTATACAGCGAAGCAGCTAACACAAACTAGAACATGATAGATAAAAATTGTTTGTTTCAAGGATTAAGTTAAGATGCTAATGTGACAGCATCACGGGGCTACCACAGATTACAGAACGAAGCTTCAAATGCTTACTGCGTGAAGGTTTAGGGACAATAGAGACTGTTATTAGCTGAAGTCATAGCCATGTCCCTGCCCATGGATGCAATTAAAGATGAGTGCTTTGTTACATGCTGCATTATTATGCTGCTAGTACAGCATTGACCATGAAATGGTGCACCTTGTCTGCAATAAAACTTAGATACACTGTTGCTTTAGCATGACCCCTGATTTGTATTGAAGGCCAGGTTTGTGCCAAGGAAACACTCCTGGGACCATTATACTGCTGTGTGGCTCATTTGCTAGAATGCAGGATGAAGCCATGGGCTGGTGCAAAATTTGGTTTATAACATTCAGCATCCTGTGCAAAAGCTTGATAAAAGAAGAAAAGTGGATTTAAATTCTTTGGCGTTAGCTTGAATGATCCCGGTTGATGTCTAAATATACTGTTTTTTATATCTCAATGCCAAGTTTTCCCCACAAAATCTGCTGCCTTATTTATTTTTCTTTCTTTTGAGGCGTTGTGTGAAATTTAAATAACATAGTCTGTGAAGGAAAACAGCTATTTCTGCAATGTTGCCACACTGTCATTGTCACCACTCGCATCATGCTGGTGTTTGTTAAAATAGTGCATGAATTTCTCTTTTAAAAGCATTTCACATTGATGCGTGTTTTGGTGATTTGACTGCACACCTATGGTGTAGAATGTTTCCTGAGGTTTCCCACTGTACGTGTGGTATAAAACCATACCCTGCCTCACACAAACAAAGAAAAAAAGCCTGTTCAATTGTGATTTAGTGAAAAGTAATATCATAATGTTCACCCACAAATATATAGGCATGCATGCGTGCACACTGGGAGATACAGCGGCACACTTTCTGTCATTCCTTTCTCCATTTCCCTTGTTCCTGCAACTTCAGGGAATCTGATCACCTCCTGATGTGAGGCTTAGAAACTGTAATGCAATAGACAGTCAACATATATTTCCCCAGCGAGACAGCCACAGCTAAAACTTCATATTCTTCAGCGACCGCGTGGCTGAGGAAAGAGATGGCTGCAGGACATCAAGAGGAAGAGTCAAGGAGATGGATGGATGGATACATAGATCAATGTATATACATATATACAAGCTACAAGCTATTCTTCAATACTTCAAGCTGAACTCGCTAGCTGATATAAGTAGGATGGTTCAGTTCGAATCAAACAAGGCCAGAGACTGGAGCCAAGCATTCTAAAATAGAGCCGAGCAAGACCGTGAACCTCTCTTACTTGACTAGTGTTTGGCTGTCCTAAAACACTGAACTGGCTAATGACACCCAATCATATCGGTGGGAGGAAACAGAGCTTGCCCCTGCATCGTCTGGCAAGGAGGAAAGTGAAAGAGAAAAACTGAAAGAGAGTGAGCCAGAAGCATAAGGAGCCAGAGAGATGCAGAAACAAGAAAAATAAATAACAAGAAAACAAGAAGAAAAAAGCAGACCAACAACAGCGGCTCGGTTTAGCCTCGCAAACAGGGACACAAAGAGTCAGAGATGAAGATACAGACGAGTCCCACACATAACTAAATGATCATCATTCAGCGTACTCTTTGTAGTTTCTGTGGACAAAGCAGTGCTTTATAATACCCACATGTAGGCAAAATTAGTGAGCCGTTTTGCCATTTTTTTATTTAGTTATTTAACTAGGCGGGTCTCATAAAAACACAAAATATTCAGTACATTTTATAAAAAAAAAAGAAATAGAATAAATCTGAATAAAAGCTGTTTTTATGACACAAATGTCAAAATTTCCGATTCTCAGCTTGGCAGGTGAGAGGGTTTGCTACTTTTTTTGTGTTCTGTTAGGAAGTAGCATTGGGCATTTAGTAACTGTGACATTTAGAGGCACATAACTGATGGCAATTATGGTAATATCAATCCATCCATAATCATTATGACAACAGCATTTGAATCACAGAGAACATTGTTAAAACTAGGAAAACCCAAAGCCACGTGAAAGCTTTCCAAACTGGTTCCACTGGTTTAAGCATCTTTAGACACTGGTTTTCTTTATACTTGATAACACTTCATCGTTTCTTGACTTGCTTAGATTCAATAATGACACGCTAACACACACACAAACGCGGTTTTAAATAAGTTTAACACTTTGTTAAAGTTGTGTCCCTGCCCATAGACACGTCAAGAGATGTATATGTGTGAACACTGAAACAGACAAAGCATCCCACTCACAATAAGTTGATTCCGACTGATGGAGATAAAGAAACGAAAGTCAGATTATCCAGTGAAGGAAACCATATGTGTGTACGTGAATGTGCGCATGCGTATGGTTCAACGAAGCCTGGTAGTAAGAAGGAGGAGAGAGAAATGCCATCTGAGCCAGAAGCGTGGGAGCCAAGGCCTCACATAATACTTGAGGAAATGCATCGGCAACAAAGAGGAACCAGATGTAATACACTCATGAATAAATATGCTGAGGGCTGGAATTGATCATTAGTGCTATCTGGAGGAGGTAAAAAAAGAAAAAAAGAAACAAGTATGAACAGAGCCCCTGCAATTTGGTGAGTGGTACTGAAGCATGTGATGATCCTTGAGAGATGCTTTCTATTGTTGGTGATGGTACTTTTTGGTTTTTGCCTCTGCAATCTGATTACTGTCTTTTTTTGTTCTATGTAAGTACTATTAGCCAAATAAAAAAGTGTCCCAGCTTTACAGTGTGAATTATAATGGTAGCTTGTGCATTGGTTTGTGTATCTCTACTATTTTTTCTCATACATTATGGTGATGCAAGCACAACATAAGCCACTTCCTCATAGTGCACCACTTATACTTTGTTTCATGCTGCACCAAACCTAAGCTGGACATAAATGCTCCTGGGCCCTCGTGTCATACGCTGTGATGTAAAGCCAGGGAACAAAGGTTGTCCATAGCCTGCCTCAGCTAAAGCGTGGAGCAGCACGGTTCTTAATTGGCGCTCTGATTAGAGCGGGATCTGGGCTTTGGGACCCACAGCGCTCAGCAACACTGTCTTCCCTGAGATGTAAGGGTGTTGCTCCTGTCTGTCTTGATTAATGACCTCTCCCTCTGACCTCTCCTGCGATTCCTGGCAGGCTCCTCGCTGAAGCCAGCTAAAGCAAAAAGTGTATACAGTTACAAAAGCAAGCTTACGTGTCTGTTTGCTGGAGCTAGTATACATGCAGCCATGTAGTTGGGTTTAATGAGTAGAAGAAGTAGGGCAGCGACTCTGTTCGAAAGGGAAACCAAGCTTGTTGGCCATCGCTGACGGCACACGCGCACCACAAACACGTGCGCACTCTAACTTGCATTCATCATCCTGCAATGGGTGCTCAAATGAAATATAGATGACCTGAAATGCACCTGTTGCTAAGCATCTGCGGGAAACTGAAACAAACACTGCACTGCATATTCCCCACGCAGCCCTATTTTGTCATTGGGTCAGCAGCATTTCTGTTAGCTGTTATTTATTCTAAGGTTCCAGTAATAAATCTCATTCCCTTACGCTGATGTACTTGTACTTTGGGCACCAGTGAGCATGAGGCAATATGCAAATTGAGAAGTTGGAGAGCTTTCTTTGGGGCAATCAAACGGCCTACTATGGAATATTTAACTGGTAAATAAACTGCAAGAGATGCAAAGAAATCCAGTTTACTTTCAGTCTTCTAGTATCCCATATTCTCCAGGGAATTTTGAGGTTCTCTTTAATCTCATCCTTAAATTAAAGAATATCAATCACTGTATGATGCATAGTATCATTATGTTGGTTCCGGTGTAGGTATTTAGTCGGCGTGTAAAACTGTATGACCGTCTCTATTCCCATGATACACTGCATCACTTTTTGTTGTTGTTTTTACGTAAGGCTCTAGACTCAGTAGTAAACTGGTTGGGTTATAAGATCTCGTTAAACAAATTCACACTGGTTGGACCGACACCAGCGTTACTCTTGTAAGAACAAAACCAATACAATAGCGCTCCAGAAGTCATTCATTCAAGATAACCTTGGGGTCGCCCCGTCTTAATAAAGACTGCTTGGACTAATTTAATTGAAAGAATCTAAACTGCCCATAGCTATGAATGCGAGTGTGAATTGTTGTCCGTTTCTCTGTGTTAGCCCTGCAACAGACAGGCAACCCGCCCAGGGTGTACACTGCCTCTCACTCTATGACTCTAGTCCCCCCTTAACCATGAATTGGAAGAAGAATAACAATGGATAGATCGATGTTCATAATGTTCAACGGATTTAGAGCAACTTCCAATTCACCCATCCTCTTATCTTGATCTGGGCTGCGGAAGTAATAGGGTAGGAGGGTGGACAGGTCACCAGACTATCACATAGAGACAAACAAATATTGGCACTTTAACACCTTTGGGTAATTTAGAATCACCAATTACCCTTACCTTAATAACTGCATGACTTTTAACTGTGGAGGAAACCAGAGTACGCAGAAAGAGCCCATTACAAACTTGACCAGATCGTGGATTTGAACCCAGAACGTTCTTGCTCTGAGGCAACAGCTCGAACCACCGTGGCATTGAGCTGTCAATACAGATTTAACAAAAGTAGGAAAGCTATGCTTGATGCAGAATCTTTATGTTTTTGTCCTTGACAAGTTAGACCATAATAAATAGTAATACATATACGTGGTGTGTGTATGGTTATCTGCCTCTTATAACCAGGTGATTTCCCTGTGGTTTGACATCTCATGTGATCTTGACAATTTCGTGAGTCCAGGCAACTAACCACCATTTTTACAGATATATTGGTATCAGCACTGACAAACAGAAGAAACACCCTTCAAAAATATTATGAGAGTTTACGTTGTTGTGCTTGTCCACCAGAGGGCACTCTGCAACTTATCTGTAAGCGACATGCGTTTAGAACAAGCAGCTTATCTGAGAATAACCAGGCAGAACGTAAAGGCGCAGTGACTACTTGTAACAATTGTAACTAGTAATAATAAAGTTATTCATTTACTCCATTTCAGGGTAACGACTCATAAATCACTATACATATCAGGGAAATCTGTTTATGTTTTGTGTGTCGGAAAGAAAGAAAAATGATTGGAAGCTGGATATCAGCTTTTTAAATCACCAAATATCAGTGATGATATTGGTCTGAAAAATCATAAATCAATATGCTTTTCTCTGATAACAGTTTTATAACTGTAGCCTTGTCTAGCAAAAGCATCGACAGCTCCACTGTCTGTCAGCGCATCATAGCAGACACGTACACATCCAACCAACGGACTGGTCGAAGAATTGGTCCGATTTCTTTCATCACCTTCTGACACAGAAATAAAATGTGTTGTGTAACAGGTAAGGACACACAACTGTTTAGCCATTATGTAAGCAAATTCAGAAAATGTGAAATCCACTGTATTTGCCTTGAGACAGTAACACACACCTAATAAACACAACCTCTATCACAGTAAAAGGAAAGAGCCTTCATCTGTAACGGTGTACACCACCTCCTCCAACCCCCACCTTCTATCCCCTCACCGCTAATTATCCAGAAGATGGATTACATCATGGGATCTAATAGAGAGAGGCACCATTACACAAAAACCACACCAGAAAAAACACACACACTTCCCCCAAGCCCTCATGAAATCACTCAGCTGATCTGCCAATTTAGTTACACATTCTTATTAACCAAAAAGGTAGAAGCCACTCACTGTCATCATTCAAAAACGTGAACATCACCAGTCAAGCCTTCCTATTGTTAAGATGGATGGTGTTCCATGAAATAAAGGGGCATATTTAGGATAAAATACAATACATGAGTTTGGAGTGGCATATTTTGAACTGTTAAAATCCTAGGCGATAAATACGGCGAGCATACTGCATGTCATATATTCTTTTAGAATTCTGGCACGGGTTGTAACTTTTAATAAACCAAAAATAAAACTGTAACTGCTACAGTTCTGTTTGTAGACCAAAGAAGATGCACTTTGGTTCTTATATACGGCTTTTCTCGCTCAATTTACCATTTACCCTGGTGAAGAAGGGACATTTTTACGGTGGCTGGGAAGTGCAAAGTGCAACAAATTAAAAAACGGCAACAAATTAAAAATCCACAACAAATTAAAAAACGGCAACAAATTAAAAAACGGCAACAAATAAAAAATCCACAACAAATTAAAAAACCGCAACAAATTAAAAAACCGCAACAAATTAAAAATCCACAACAAATTAAAAAACCACAACAAATTAAAAATCCACAACAAATTAAAAAACCGCAACAAATTAAAAAACCGCAACAAATTAAAAATCCACAACAAATTATAAAACCGCAACAAATTAAAAATCCTTGACGGAAAGGGATTGTCTGAAATACCGGAAGTGGAGAGTGATGTCACGAGAGGGGGCGTGGCCAGAATTTTTGGTTGAGGCGCCATGTTTCTGGGCCGAACAAAGCGCTAGCGAAAGAGGAGCGAAAGTACACGGATAACACCAGTTATGGTTCGTACTTGCTGTGCGGTCGGTTGTAAAGTTAGATCGCACGACCGGCAAGGGAATAAGGTTGAAAATGGTTTATCTTTTCATTCTTTCCCCACCTGGAAGCAACATGAGGCAGCTCATGTATCGGATGTTACCAAAAGAAGGCGTCTAGTCTGGATAGCAGCTGTGAGACCAGCTGATATCCAGTTCGATTCCATCTCCAAATATCTGTTGGTATGCTCCAGACATTTTCATTCCGGTAAGTTATAGATATGTTCATATCACTCTTTATCGGTCTTTTAAGTCTGACATCACTAGCCGTGTCTTGGCTCAAACTCCCAAGAGCACCTGCAGGTCCATAAATCACACGATCACTGTGGCATCACTGAGTGTTGAAAAACTATCTAAAGTCTTTCATCTGTAATAAAATGATCAGCGTTCTGCTCTACCATGTGTAACAATTGAGTTTATCATCCAGGCATCCATGAAGACGAAATTAGCAGGAAGTTAGCTCGCTAGATTCCATCTAAATACAATATAGCATGTCCTAACTGAGGGATTTTGGAAACAAAGTCAAACGTACAGCTCTGCTATCACTTCCAACATAAATGAAGACAGAAAACTAAACAGCAGTGACGTTTGTAGGGTACTGAAGTTTGGCTAGCTGGTGTAAAACGATGTGCTACGTGACCGTTAGCGGCACAGCTATGTTAGCATAATATAAACACTAACTTTTTCCACTTAATAAAAGTTATCGTGAGGATTCTCGGTGGTCAGAAACAAATGTAATCGCATCGCAGGATGCTGTAAACGGACCAAACTCCAGCCAGGAGAACAACTGAGATAATCCATCCACAAGGATGAATAGGATTAGTCATTCATATACTGCTGCATGGGCTGGGCTGTAGCTACATCGTAAGGTTTTAAAAACTGAGCTTTCAAATGATTAGTGGTGATAGAAGCAGTGGGAAGCCAACAGTGATCACTGACTGTTTTTAGGAGTTTTTTGAGATTAAATAGAAGACAATACAAAACATTAAACATGTTAACAACACAAAATCCATATTAAACGCAGACTACTTTAGGCCTGGAAGCAGGATTTGTCACGCCACCACTTAAAGACCAGATAGCCTATTAGTTTTCTTTTCGATGCACTCTGAGGTCATAGCAAATTAGAAAAAAAAAACATCCTAATGAGTGATTTTGCAGAACTACGTGCTATTTATAGACTTGCTAATTATTTGGCATTATTGCAGCAGACCAGCCAATGAAATGGATGAAACATCGTGACTGGGTTCCAGCGCTACACAAGGGACCTGCTTCAAACATACCACCATGCCAATACTTCTTCCATGTGAGGGTGAAGAGGTGACCCTTCTGGATAAGATGGTGAAGGTTTGCTGCCGTTTTGATGCCATTTTCTGTCTTCATTTATGTTGGAAGTGATAGCAGAGCTGTACGTTTGACTTTGTTTCCAAAATCCCTCAGTTAGGACATGCTATATTGTATTTAGATGGAATCTAGCGAGCTAACTTCCTGCTAATTTCGTCTTCATGGATGCCTGGATGATAAACTCAATTGTTACACATGGTAGAGCAGAACGCTGATCATTTTATTACAGATGAAAGACTTTAGATAGTTTTTCAACACTCAGTGATGCCACAGTGATCGTGTGATTTATGGACCTGCAGGTGCTCTTGGGAGTTTGAGCCAAGACACGGCTAGTGATGTCAGACTTAAAAGACCGATAAAGAGTGATATGAACATATCTATAACTTACCGGAATGAAAATGTCTGGAGCACACCAACAGATATTTGGAGATGGAAGAGAACTGGATATCAGCTGGTCTCACAGCTGCTATCCAGACTAGACGCCTTCTTTTGGTAACATCCGATACATGAGCTGCCTCATGTTGCTTCCAGGTGGGGAAAGAATGAAAAGATAAACCATTTTCAACCTTATTCCCTTGCCGGTCGTGCGATCTAACTTTACAACCGACCGCACAGCAAGTACGAACCATAACTGGTGTTATCCGTGTACTTTCGCTCCTCTTTCGCTAGCGCTTTGTTCGGCCCAGAAACATGGCGCCTCAACCAAAAATCCTGGCCACGCCCCCTCTCGTGACATCACTCTCCACTTCCGGTATTTCAGACAATCCCTTTCCGTCAAGGATTTTTAATTTGTTGCGGTTTTTTAATTTGTTGTGGTTTTTTAATTTGTTGTGGATTTTTAATTTGTGGATTTTTAATTTGTTGCGGTTTTTTAATTTGTTGTGGATTTTTAATTTGTTGTGGTTTTTTAATTTGTTGTGAATTTTTAATTTGTTGTGAATTTTTAATTTGTTGCGGTTTTTTAATTTGTTGTGGATTTTTAATTTGTTGTGGTTTTTTAATTTGTTGCGAATTTTTAATTTGTTGCGAATTTTTAATTTGTTGCGGTTTTTTAATTTGTTGTGGATTTTTAATTTGTTGCGGTTTTTTAATTTGTTGCGGTTTTTTAATTTGTTGTGGATTTTTAATTTGTTGCCGTTTTTTAATTTGTTGCGCTTTGCACTTCCCAGCCACCGTACATTTTAGAGAAGTGAAGTGCCATTTACTATTATTGGTCCTGCTTCTGCCACCTCTACCATGATGCTGTCCTCCACGCTAATGTGATTATTTGAAAATCACCAGAACACTGCTGGAAAATAGCAACGGGTTGAAAGAAAAAAAAACCTTCCCCCCCCCCCTTCATCTTCTTTTTTGTCAAAGGTAGGATTGGCAACATTTAAAAAATCTCTTTTTCCCCCCACCAAATCCTCAACTTCTGTTGCCGTAGTAACCAAGAAAGGGTGAGTGAGGGGGGGAAAAGAAAATCAACATACAAAAACCTCATGTGAAACCACGATGTTGAAAAACTCAACAAACTTGGCCAGAGATTTTTATTTATTTATTTTTTCTGATGCCCCAAGGCAAAAATGACATGCATGACAAGTTGGTATACAGACTTGTTTATCACTTCAGAGCCAAGGCAGAATGCATAATGTATTGTGTTTGCTCTGTGCTGCTGTTAATTCATGCTGTAACTAGCTCTCCAAAAAATAAATAAAAAAATACATTAAAGAAAAAAACTCTTCTTAGAGGAAGGAAGTCAAAGCTAAGCTGTTTGCAAGGAGTCTGCTCCAGTGATGATATAACCCATGTGGGGAAGTACTCACCAAGATCAAATCACCTCCTGTGGCACTTCACCATATCTAGCCTCCTTTCACTCATCTATTATCTCTAACTTTCTCTCTGTCTTTGTATCCCTACTTTTTATAACTCTCTCCCCTTCACTGCCTCTCTGTCCCCTCTATCCCTTTAATCCCCTTATCCTTCGCTCTTCTCCCAGATGAGGTGGTCTGGCCCTGGCCTGGCTATTTCACTCCCTTCTAATCACTGTCCCTCCCCCTCCAGTGTCACCTGATTTGCACACTTCATGAACTGGAACGTCTCCACGGCTGGTATTCCCCTTAGCGTTCGCCCAATGGGCCGTCCCCTGTGCTCCCGTGCCACCTTGAACACATCATCGGCCCCGATGACCGTGAACGCGGGAGGCGTACGCATTTGCGCACACGCCGCCATGCTCAAAATAATAATAGTGCTCGCCTCGCTTGCTCTCACCCTTTGTGCCTCACAAAAAGAGCGATCACAGGCACGCTGTCTAAGTTGCCACGGGCTCTCCCTCGCTCTCACATGTGCGTACATCCTGTCGGGGGACTACATGTTAGATGAAGTTTGAAGCTTGATGATCATCATCAGAACAGTCAGAGACGTCTACCTATGTGTTGGGGGAACTAAGCTGCCACTGTCTGTGTAGAAAGCATCTATGGATGAAGTCAGACATTTATTCCCACGTCGAATAGTGGAGGAGGGGTACCACGGCTAATCATACGTATGTCAGAGACAGATACTGAATCCTTCTTTCCTAAAGCAGAGTAAACTGGCTGACTTAAAGCTGAATATTCCATTGCATGCTGTAGTCCCGTCAACGAATGGCTCCCATGCATTTTTCACAGTCCAACCAGTGACCTCTGGTGCTAATTCACCAGTAAGCCATTCACCAAGGACAACAGTCCCCAACGGGCTTAGTGCAGGATGCCTGCTTGTGTTTTTGTCACAGTGGGGAGGTCTGAGTCATTGTTCACTTGGCCTAAGCCAGTTTTGGCCAGGGAGAGTCAGGCTGATAGGATGCACTGGAGAATGCTGCCTGCCTCATGATCCAAGGGCTGGCCTAATTTGTAATTACCTTCTGCAGTGTTCTGGAAGACTGCAGTTTGTGCTTGTCCAGGATGTGGATTATCTAGTGTACTGAGATGGCAGGGTCATGTACATGCGTGCACACATGCACGCACAAGCACATCCACACTCCCCTAGCAAGAAACTGATGACTTTCCACAGCCTAGCACCTGATTGACTGAGGCAGCCATGTTCGTAATTCGATTTTCCTGCCATGGTATTGTTAAATTTTTAATCAAACCTCTGTGTGCTACCTGCATTCCCCACAATGGATTACATTTAATTGTATAAATTGAATTTGGAGCTAAGAACGAGTGAAGAGTAAACTTGTATCTAGGCGAGGTTACCATCTTGGCTGTTCTGTGCAAGCCTTTGAAGTAGAAAATTTGGTCCACAATCCAGTAGATGCTGGTTTTTTTTTCAGTTTTTCATTAAAAGAAGACGAGTATGGTTATGTAGAATGAATTGAATCAAAATGCTCCACAGATTGTCTGTTCAGTTCATATGGCTATTAAGCGGAATTGCCCTGCTAAACTCAATTTTTAAGTCATAAGACACTCCACTCTATTATGTGTGTGCACATAGGGGAACTGTTACACAGGAATGAGGCTAGGGATTAAATATGGATAAAGTAGCAGTTCTGTTAAGTCGAATATGTGAGGGGAAACGAGGATCTCTTGATTGATCTTATCTTGCAACTGCCTACCTTTTGATTTTGAGTGTCAGACAAATTATTTGACTGCACTCGAGGAACTTTAAGTGTAGTAAACCATGCTTATTTATAATTAAACGATTTATAGCGACAGTGAACTGTGTTCCTTTTACACTCCTGCGTTCTACATCAAAGGATGAAGAGAAAAAAAATTCATATTTGGCAGGTGGAGCCGGTTAACAGAAATCCATCTGCGAGAACTATCGGCCGAGTTTAAGAAGCTACGACTGCGTTGCAGACAGTTAGAGAGCGAGGTTCGGAGGCTTCCACCTAATTTTAGATGATCGAGCACCTTGTGTGGAAAGAGGAAGGCACTGACATTGCAGCCTCCGGTGGCCTTAAACCAAAAGCAAATATTGCCAGAGAGAACAAAATAACAGGGGGAGGAAAAGAGCATTACTTCCTGGCAGGGTTGACTTCACACATAAGAAGGTGCATGCTGCTCTACTGGCTCTGACCCACATAGAGGCAGAGCAAGGTCTGAGACACCAACAATAGACATGTACAGTAAACGGGACCGCATCAAGAAGAGAGCGTGATGGAAGAGGTGAACTACCAGAGCATGCAGAAACCTAGGGCGTTTCACTAAAGGGAAGGACTCAGCCCACTGAGAGGGCTTTGTGACACCAAGTGTGACACAAGTAGCCCAATCAGCCACAGCGCCACAGTGGGAGACCTGGGAAGGAAAAAAAGGAAGAAGAGAAAAATTCCACAAAGTCTCAGTTATAGGAAGTGCGCGATTAAGGAAAGAGGAAAAGAAAACTGTCATAACATATCCAAGTTCTGCTTTGACTGATTGACTTGAGCTTATGAATTTAGATTTGTTTTCGAGTCTCAGTTAACAGGGGCAACAACCGAAACACTTAAGTAATTCTGTTTCCCATCTGTTATCAACACGATTTTTAATGAGTAAAACCTGACAGTGCGTAGTGTTGAAACCTTTAAAGGATGCTCCACGACTGCAATCTGCTGCCTCGGATATTCACAATAACATCCTCAATTGGCAATTTAAGAAAGTGTAACTGACTGTCTGCGACATTCGGGGGTCTGAAAATCCCAGGGTCAGCACTGGGAGCACTGGGAAAGGCATTTAGCTTCTGCACGTGGTCTCGAAGAGAAGATGCTGGCCTTTTGATTCACAGCTTCATTAAACTGAACGCTCTTCACTGCGAACCACCTGAGTCCCGCCTCCTGCTTCAGACATGTTTAGATGCGTAGAAAGGCGATGAACGGCATGCAGGCCGAGAGTAATTTCCATCTTCAGACAAAGAAATAAATAAATAAAAATCAAATGCACCATTTATTTGTTTATTTTTTTGCAATACAAGGAGTGTTTGTCATGCACTGTATTTATCCGCATGTTAATTAGACTGTGTTGATCATTCCGTCATTCCTGTGAACAAGCAATAATGATTATACATGTTTGGATCCCTCGGCAACTGCTAATAATACCACTCAAGGGCATAATTCAATTGGATGGCATAATTGGCACACAGAGAACAGAGACGCTGGGGAGTGGGCTCCCTACGGTCCGTTCTGGAATTATAGTGTGCCGGCGCTGGCAGTGAGGTGCCCTTTAGCTGAAGCCTTTTGCCAAGATTCTGTCTAAGCTCTGGGACCCTGATGGCATCGCTGTCACATCACATAGTGCTGTACCCCGTATTTTAAAATCCTTATATCATCCATTTGAATGAAGAAAGCCATGTACAGTACTAATAACAAAATTAGAGAAAAAAAACAATAGATTAAAAGAAAACAGAATTATATTTTCCCCACACGAGACCCTCTGCTTGCCATTAACAATAGCTCGTAATGTCAGAGCTAGACACACAATTAGACAATGTAATCTTTTTCAGACCACACAGGCATTAGGATTAATTTTGCAGTAGACAATACAGGGATGCGCTTCTATTCAGCAACAGTGAAATTATGTCACTTTGAGCACTATCCAATCTGCTGGCATCCTCTCGTAACCTCACAATTATGTTAAGGTTGCTCGTGCCTCTCAGGAGCACAGGGGTGACTTTGGACACGGGGAGGTTACAATGAGAGGTAATTGCCAAAATCCACGGCGGAATAGCATGATCTCGTTCTGACACCGATGGGAGGCAAAAGACAAAGAGCCTTATGAATATTTAAATTGCAATTTTCTTCATTTTCTTCAATTGACCCTTTTTTGGCTTTAGCAGAAGGGAAACACTGAACGGATGAGGGTGTCAAAACTGCAGCATGTAACTCAAGACGGAAACCGGAGCAAAGCATCAAAGATGTAGTTTGTTTTCCGAGACGCGCACAAGACATAATGCACCAGGTCAGATTGCGGAGTGATAAATCCATATTTAAAATAAGCAGTATTTAGAGATGAGGTCAGAAGAATGTCTATAGCCACCATAAAACACGGTGGAGGCTCTGTCATGATTTGGAGCTCCATTTCAGCCAGTGTTGTTGGGGATCTTTTCGAAATTTAAGGACTCGTGAACACAAAAAGTACCACCATGCAATATCATCTGGAAAGGCTTAGCTTCTCAGCATGACAATGATCCTAGACACACTGCAAGTGAAGTAAAAGCAAGACTGATACTGGAACAATCTGGGACTCTCCAGTTGCTCTTAGAAGTGAAGAAGCTTCTTGGATGAGAGGTGAAACATCTTCAAGAAACCTAAAGAAGTCCAGACGCTTTTCTTTCCAAGCTCCTTCAGAGACATACGTTCTATGAAATATTGACCACCAAATTTGTACAAATTTAGATTAGTTACTCCATATGACCTGTAATTTTGGTTCATTTTTTGTAAAATTTGGCTCCCTGAGCCTTTTCTCCATGTTTCAATTCCTTATGAATGGCTTTTTGACAGCCACCCTTCAACTGAGATTGATGAGGCTTAAGTGAATGGTAGATGGATCAACTGAAGACTCATTGACATTGTCAGGGCTTCTCCTATTTAAAGTCATGACTTTCATTCATCTGCTGTAGATAGTTTTTAGGACAGTCACTCCTTCTTTTGCTGTCCGCTTATCCAGTTTCCTCAAAATTTTCACAATTTTTTAGCTAATAGCTGTTTTGGAAATTTTTCGTAAAAAGACACAAACAAATTACGCTGCCAGAATATTTTATTCTTCGTTGTCTGTTATGTGTAGACACATTGGTTACTGCTTATATGTAGCTTACCAAACAACAAAAACATTCCCTAAAATTGTCAGGTACAAGGACTGAACTGAGGATGAGTGAAAAAGCAGCCAATGTTCCAAAGAAAAAGTCTGAAAGTCCGAGGACTACTGTTCAAGACCACTTTAAAAGAAATGACAAGAAAGTCTGGCTACTTGAAAGCAAAATAGAAAGAAAGAAGGGCAGTTCAAGACTTCTGTATCATGTCATTAAGAATATTCTTTAATTATTATGATTAAGCCCTGCACACACAGAGTAGAAATTTACACATGCAGTTTTTGTTTCTTTTAAAATTTGCTGTCTCATATGATTGCGCCAACTCAAGGACAGACTTCAGTGTCTTTAGTCAAAGGTTTAAAAAACAACAACAACAACAACAATAATCATATCAGCAAACTGGCAAACTGTCTTGGGTGTACCCCACCTCCTACCCTATAATAGGCTCCAGCCCCCTGTGATCCTGAATTGGATAAGTGAAAGAAAACAGATGGATGGATAGTGTCATGTAGGAACAGCACAATCACAACAATATTACATCCTTTGAAAAGGAACTTCTAAAACCTTTGCGATTATTTGACTTGTATTTAATTGGGTAATGTAAAGTCTCAAGAAAAGCAGACGACTCGCTGATGAACTATTGATTCCTGCCTCTGTTAATCCCCGTTAGCACCACTGTAAATCTAAGTGAAATTCCCTGATTAACAATGTCATGTTTAAAGCACAATCCGAGATTCAGGGCTCCACTAATTTGTGCAATTACTAATCATATCATCTCCATCAGGCACTAATTAGAGCACATGCACAAGAATGTTGGGGCACAGCTGATAAGGGAAAGGCATTAACTGATACATACTGAAAGTTGCAAGCATAATGAGCACAAGTGCCCACTGAGAGCAACGGAAAACTTTGCATGCAAATATAGCTTGAGGTCAAACTGTGTCTGAACACTCAAAACCATATGTCTCTTGTAACAAGCTTTGGTTTATTAAGACATGTAAAAAAATGAAACATTCAAAAATTATTAGGATTTCTGTTCAATGAGTTCACGAAAAACAGCCCAAACCAAAAAAGCAGTAAAGCGGAGTAGGAGTAGCAGTGACTACTGTTTGGTTATTGTTTATGTGAAAAAGAGTCAAATAAACAATGTAGAGTAACTGATACATACAAGATTTGGCAAGCCCCTTGCTGATTCTGACAGTCGACCTGCGAGACAGTTGCTTTGCCTCGGTTCACCGCATCTGTCTGACGTAACATGACTCGCAAACAGGCCCAGCGTGACCTGGCGTGCTCAGGAACACAAGCGCTCTGTCTCAGTGCCACGGCTGCCTCGCTCAGTTGCTAACCTCAGGCGATGCTCCATGTTACCGTCACGTAATGACCCCACCGGGCCATTCGAAAATGTCTTACCTCTGCACATCTCCGCTTATTTAGAATGAAGAAACAAGCTCATTTGCAAATGCATTTGAATCTCCGGGTGCTGCAGAGATGGAGAGAGGGGGAGAGAGAGAGGGCTTTGCCCCGGGCGGCATTTACTGATCGGCGGCCCGAGCAGAACAGATTAGCAGGGTTTCATTCACAAAATCCAAACTCACTCAGGGGAGATTGCTTGTACCACTGTAAGCATATTGGAATGGCTCCGCAACCGCCGTTCAATTCCTCCCGCGCTCACCAAAATCCCCTTCCTGCCTTGCATTTTTGTGCATAAGCCGTGAATATAAACCGAGAGCGGCACGCTTCATACAAACATCTAATAAATGAAATGCTGGTCGGGAAATAAACTCCATTTGGTTTATATCAACCGAAACCCCCCCACAGTCCACCCCATCAACACTCGCCCGGATAACACAGCATTGTTATTCACCTTAAGACAATTATTTGCCTTCCACAGCTGTTTTGCAGCCGTGTATTGCCAATAATCCTCACAGGCGTGGAGGCCTCCCCGTGCTGTTAGCCCAGCGCAGTGTCACGTAATAAAGGACCGCAAATGCCGCAGGTAAGGCTCAGACACACATTCACACACTTGAACACATTTCCCGGTGAGATATGACAATGAAACACCTTTCCCAAGTATCTGACGCCAGTGTCAACTAGCTGTATAAATAATTGTTTACAGTTGTGATATCTAATGGGTTATTTCTTATTTTCCTCTAAGCTGACAGATGATGGTTGAGTCCAGGTTAAATAGCCATTATAACCATGATGCTCAGGCATAGTCACATATTTTCTTTGGGGTGTTTCTCCCTGTGCTTCGAGAGGATGGATGAAGGTCAAGCCCCAAGCTTAATGATCATTATCACCATGACTCTCGAGCATATTCATAGTTTCCAAGAAGGTTCTCCACTCCAGCATTTTAACTTTGTTCCTTTGTTTTTTTTCCTAAAGATTGTTGTTTGTATTAGTGTTTTTCTTTTTGCATCTCGGCATTCGCTGAGTTAGATTTTGCATTTTAAGCGTGCTGTTTTGATCATGCCAGTGAGCGCATCATTGAGGCATCTCGGCATCTTTGATGTATTGCATACTGATGGAGCGCATGCATTTTCTCCCCGCAGGTTTTAACAATCTCGCAGACTTCCAACTGTTATTTCAACATGTCAATGAATCATCTGCCAGAATGCGCACCCAGGGAACAGATCTGGGCGCTGATGAAGACATCCTGCAAGAGCAATTGTCATTTAAAGTGCTGCAGCCCGGGCTAAAAATGGACATCACAAGGCTTACAATAATTCTGCCTTTAATTAAAAGACAATACGAAGGAATCATCGCACAAGGCGTGGCTTTATTTGAAATGCTATTCATTGTGCGATTTCAAGTGACAGCAATGACATCATGACGAGGTGTAGCAGCACTGGAAATGAGCCTGGTGGTTTATAATGCAGGAATCCATATCGATCCAGATCTGTGTAGAGGAAAGAGATCAATAAAGCTGATCCCTCTCAGTTGATCTTAAGAGAGCTGAGGTGCCAGGTGAAAAATGATCCATTAGAGGGATGTGAAGCAGTCTCAGTGGAGTGCATTAAGTCACTGTTCAAGGCTTTGCTACTGTCCTGTACAGCTGTATGTGTTTAACCGTTTCACTGCATACTCAGAAGAGGAAAAAGCAAAAAATCTTGCTGATTTATGATTATTGTTCACAGTGATTATTAACAACGCTCTAATATAAGTTACAGTTTTAATATATAAACATTGCTGGTTAATTTGAGTTAATTAGCACTGTGCAGTTGCCAACTTTCGTCCCCATATTAATAAGGATATAAATGTACTGTGCATATTTAAGAAAAATCACTTAATTTGGACACAAGTGTCTTTTAAATCAACACAACATAAAATAAAAAAGTACTGCACCTTTGAATCATACAAATTGCATATAATAATGAAAAAATAAATAGGCTTGCCAAAGTCAAAAGTTCAAAGATAGAAGATAAGCTGGCTTGGCTACTTTGGAATAGTTTCTAAGCACCAATATTTTCATGTAAAGTTCAAACAAATGTATGCTGCCTCTCCTGACACCATCACCATTGGGAGGTGGAGAAAACAGGTTAAAAGTCTTCCATCGATCAGTAATATGACCAAAAATGGAAAAAGCACATTTCACATTTCTGCTACTTTACATTCACGTGTAGCTTCAAAGGTATAGAGAAAAAATTCCAACTGTTCTGGGTCAGTTTGACCCAGTATTTGGAGTTTTCATGTCTTGGTTTGATTTTGTATTTTTGGTTATCTTCTTGTTCTAGATGATGATGATGATGATCTAGGTTCCAGCTTATTCTGGTTTAGGTTTATTTCTGCCTGTGTAAGGTCCGTGTTTCTTAGTCTGCGTCCTTGTGTATTGTTTCCTGTTTTATTTTGAAGGATTGTGTCTTAAGTTAGTGTGTCCAGCTTCGCTGCCCCTGTCTCATTAGCCCTGATCTCTCCCAGCTGTGTCTCCCTCCTGTCTTCTATTCCCTGATTACTTCCCTGTGTATATTAGCCCTGTGTTTTCCTTTGCTCAGTGTCGTGTCTTACCCTCACTTCCTCTGTGTGTTCTGTTTGCTAGCCTGCCAACCAGTCTAGTTATTCTGTACTCCCAGTTTAGTTAGTGTTTTTCTGTTCTGCTTCATCCCAGCAAAAAAGCTGTGTATATTGAGTTTCTTCCACCTCCGTGAGTCCTGCATTTTGGGTCCTCTCTTCCTGCCTGCCTACATAGAGACATGACACCGACCATTGAATTAACCCAAATTCTAGCATATCTGGCTAAGGAAAAGATTCCGAGATCCTTTCTACTTCAGGAAAATAAATAAATAAATATATATGTTAGAACTTGGACATTGATTTTTTTTTTTTTTTTTTACTCTCAGGTGTCCAGTTTAAAAAAAAAAAAAAAGAAAAAAAAAAACAGCTGGTGAACGTGAGCGCTCGTTTATCTGTGTGCTAGTGCCAACGCATGATTTAACACGCTGCAACATCTGCCCTGGTGTGCGATCGCCTCGCGAGGACATTTCCTGGACATTAATCTGAGATTAAATTTGAAATCTGCAGCAGGACGAGCAGGGATTACCGTCGCCTCCTGTCAGTTTCACTTGGCACGAACATGGTATGATCAACACCTCAGGTATTATCAGGCCCACTATACCGGGTCTCTGCACGTGGCACTGGCACAATATACTATAGGTGTCTTTTCCATTCGATTGTTTAATGGAAATATGGTTGCATTTCTTAAAATCTGCCTGTAATTTAATGAATACATTTATAATATTCTGTGCTCTTAAGGCCACAGAATATTCAATATTTACACAACATGGTTAGACTGAAATTGTAAAGTAATTTAGAGTTTGTGATCACAAGTAATGTTTACTCTCATAATTTTGGATCCATTTTTATCCATAAACGGAGCAGTAAATATTCTAAGGGCCTAACTGAAGAGGGGAAACAAGCTAGCTAATTAGGACCTCGATATATTTCTGATTTTCTCTCTATAAGAAACAGACTGTATCATTTAACAGCACCAAATCTGACAAAGGAAAAATAAAAGATGAATGAAAACATCCATGCGGGTCCCTGAAAGCATACTTGAGAGGCGATAGCTGGCTCTCTGTACTCAGAGACTGGCAGCTTTGAGAGAGGAATGAAAAGGCAGACATGTGAAAGTGTGAAAATTCTTCAGAAAGATAAAACCGAGAACGAAAGATTAAAAAAGACAAAAAAAATGAAAGGGAGCGAGAGAAAAAAAGCCATGCCAAAATAAACATCACCACCCTCGCTCTGGCCAGTTAGATCCATTATATCCCGCAGCTTCTTTCTCCACCATTCATTCTTGCAAAACACTGAATCTTATCTCTGGAATAAACATGAAATCCCGTTTAATGAAATTTGCTTGTCTTTTCACCTTTCTTTTACTCTTGTTACACCGTCAAATGTGTGCGACACAAAGCAGCGCAAAACACAATATCTATCCGGGTGAATCACATAAGTGCAACAGCTTTGGCCAGACTGATGTTTTAGCCATCGCTTTAGATAAGGGTTCACCCTGCCGTGACCTGGAAAGATTAAGGTACTGCCCACAGATGACGGACCGCCTCCCGACTATTGCCTCCTCAGACCTTCGTTTGCTAAGGATACCTCATTTTGATCATCTTGTGATCTTATTGTGCATTGTTTGCAGATTGAGTGAAGCTTGCGTTAGGCAGCGTCTTGGAAAGAAAAGGTGAGAGAGTATTGATGTAACCTCTTATTGAACAGCTTATTGAACTGTTATTGCAGGGTGGCAGAGAGGTTGCATCGCAATCGGCAGCCTCTCTCTGTTTCAGCAAATGCCTTGAAAGATAAGTGAGCTGTTCTCTTACCTCTGTAATTGTCCAAGAAAGAGCAGGCGGTAATTACCTAATGAAGAACTGATAGTATAATAGCTGCTTCTTTAGTCACTGGGGGTCTGTGTAACGCCTCTCAGTTACAATCGGAAAGCTGCTTCCACTTTTATTTCATTGTGTCACAAAGACACACTCTCGGTTATTTTATTTTTTAATTGTTCACTGGGTTGTTGCTTCAGAATTTGAATTTTGAAGAAAACACAGAAAAGACTCGTTGTACTTATTATCAGATCCACTGATGACCACTGATGATGCCATAGCCCTGACACTACACACTGCCCTGTCACACCTGGAGAAGAGAGACACGTATGTGAGGATGCTGTTTGTAGATTACAGCTCAGCATTCAATACCATCGTTCCCTCGAAGCTGGACAGGAAACTGCAGGATCTAGGACTGAGCAGCTCCCTCTGCAGCTGGATCCTTAGCTTCCTGTCTGACAGACGCCAGGTGGTCAGACTGGGCAGCATCACCTCATCCCCCGTCACACTGAACACTGGTGCTCCACAGGGGTGTGTACTGAGCCCTCTCCTGTACTCACTCTACACCTATGACTGCACGGCCACTAACAACTCCAACATCATTGTGAAGTTTGCGGACGACACTACAGTGGTGGATCTTATCACCAACGGTGATGAGACGGCTTACAGGGAGGAGGTCAGCGCCCTGACCCACTGGTGTCAAGACAACCATCTCACCCTCAACGTCGCAAAGACAAAGGAGTTGATAGTGGACTTCCGGAGGTGCAGAGAAGTACACACCCCCATCACCATCAACGGCGCTGCTGTGGAGAGAGTGAGCAGCTTCCGGTTCCTTGGCGTACACCTGGCTGAGGATCTTACGTGGTCAGTACACACAAACAAAACAGTGAAGAAGGCCCAGCAGCGCCTCTTCTTTCTCAGGAGACTGAAAAGATTCGGCATGAGCCCCCACATCCTCAGGACCTTCTATCACTGTGCCATTGAGAGCATCCTCACTGGATGCATCACCACCTGGTATGGCAACAGCACCGCCTACAACTGCAAAGCTCCAGCGAGTAGTGCGGTGCTCTGAACGGATAATTGGAGGTGAGCTTCCCTCCCTCCAAGACATCTACAGGAAGCGGTGCCTGAGGAAAGCGGGGAGGATCATCAAGGACTCCAGTCACCCCAGCCATAAACTGTTCAGACTGCTTCCATCAGGAAGGAGGTTCTGCAGCATCCGGTCCCGAACCAGCAGACTGAGAGACAGCTTCTTCCACCAGGCCATCAGACTGCTGAACACGTCATAGACACCTCAGCTTCACTACTGGAACTTCAACATTATGCACTCCACACTGTACAGTAACGCCACTGTTTTGCACATATTCAACTCTGTATATTTTATATATTTTATTATTATTATTATTATTTTATTTTATTTTTTTACTATTTAATTTGTAAAAATGTGTATACACACACACACACACACACACACACACACACACACACACACACACACACACACACACACACACACACACACGTAGGAAAATATTTAGTATACACATCCAGAAATGCATACACTATTATATATTGTACATATATTTATTAGTTTCAGGTTGGCCATTCTTGTATTTTGCTCGTTTGTGTTGTTGTGTTTGCACATCTCTGTTGCTTGTGGGGCTCGCACACAAGAATTTCACTCGCATGTGCTGTGCCAGTGTGCCTGCACATGTGATGTGACAATAAAAAGTGATTTGATTTGATTTGATTTGATTATCAGTGTCTGTGTACCGCGCTCGAGGCTAGACTGTACCATTAGCACCCTGAGTCAGCAGCCAGCATAGGCCCACGAGCTCATTACGTATTATACAGCACATCTGACCAAGCAATAATTTATCAGCTATAATGGGTATTAATAAACTTCTTCTTTTATTTATGAAGCCATTATTAGTTTTTTTGCAGGCGTACAAGTACTTTGAGGAACTGTATCTCTTTACATCTGAAATAGACATCCATAATCCATCCAAACTCATTATGATAGCAGCCTTTGAATCATAGACAACACTGTTCCCTACTCATTCCACGGGCTAATACTTCATGATTATATTTCTGCTTTTCACGAACAGCAGCCACACACTGACCAGTGGCTACAGCCAATATTTAAAGACAGACAAGCATTAATCCATTGCCTCTTACAGGCACTCAAGGTGGTCCAAGGGTACACTTGATGCTCTGCAAGTAGCCCGCCTGACGACTGCGTTTGCACCGAAAACACCCGGAAAGGAAGAACTCTGACTTATCACGCACCCTTTAGACAAGACCCCATCAATGGCTACCTTGACCTTCAGGTGTAGAGGGAAACATCGCTGCTGTCAACCTGCAGTTATGATGGAATGCTTGTCTTACAGGTCACAGTGACCTAAACTGGGAATATTACAGCATGCCCATATCCTCCAGGGTAAAACACCAAAGACAGAAAATGTTTTATGCCTTACATACAGTGCAAATAATTAAACGATCAGATGCAAGGCTGGGTTCATGTCCGGCTCTAAGCACCTTCCCTAAGAATATTAATAATAATAATAATAATAGATATTATTATTATTGCTGTTGTTCTCTAATCAAATGTTGAAGCAATAACTCAAACGCGAGCAATTAAAAATTAAACTGAGACAATTATTCATTTGTGAAACACAGAGGGGGGAGGCAAAAAGAAAAGGTATAATTAAAGTTTTTAAATCCATTTTTCATTTGATTCACTTTGATTGAACAAAGCGCTGCAAAGCATTGTTCGTCTTAATGTTAACGCCGCAAAATGTCCCGCTTTCTGGTCTTTCAATCAGTTGCGCACTCGCTGCATGAATAAACAATGACGCTGTGTTCTGTACGCCACTTGAAAAGTGAGTAATTTTAGAGAGTCATTTAATCTAGGATGTGACAAAAAGGCATTTTGACTGAGGCATAACTCCAGGTTTGGAAAACAAAAACTGCTCCCGAATTACTACCGGTGGGTAATTTTGAATTTCCTGTGAAAAGCAGCACAAATTGATATAAAATAGATCAATACAAAAATAAATAAAATTGGTCCATATGAAGGAGAGTTGTTACAATGTGAAGCTTTCAAAAATCGTGTCACTTCCTTTCCCCGCGACTTCGTCATTAGTTCAGTTCAGTTCAGTTCATTTTTATTTCAAACATTTCAAATATGTGCCTTCACAATCATTACAAAATATCATTCCATTATTTGTTTGAAAAGGAGTAGGCTGAAGTATTTACTTATTTGTCCCTACTTTTTTTTGTCTTAAATTAAACAAACAACATATGAAACATATGAAGTAAAACAAAACATAACATACATAAATCAAAAACAAGAAATTAGCAAGCCCCACCACAGTATAGTTTATTTCATATGAAAAATACAGAATGTGTATATTTGCAGATACACAAGTTATGGAAAAACAACAAACCAAAACAAAACAAAAAAACAAAAAAGAACCGCAACACCATTACCAGCAACATTACCGTCCTGGGTTAACCCCGTTTTCTTCATTCTTATACTTATTTAAAATTAGGTTTTTATATTTTACTTTAAACTGTTTTATGTTTTGACTGTCTTTTATTTCTTCTGTTAGACTGTTCCATAATTTAACTCCTGCAATTGAGATAGACATAGTTCTTAAAGTTGTTCTAGCACTTTGTATTTTTAAATTCCATTTCCCTCTTAAGTTATACCCACCTTCTCTTTCTATGAACAATTTACAGATTTCTTTGGGAAGCAATTTATTTCTTACTTTATACATTATTTGCGCTGTTTTAAGCTTCACTAAGTCTTGGAATTTAATAGCTTGCATTTTGACAAAGAGTGCATTTGTATGGTCCCTGTACCCTACATTATTTATTAATCTAATGGCCCTTTTCTGTATTATAGTTATTGTTTGTGTGTTACTTTTGTATGTGTTTCCCCAGACCTCTACACAGTAGCTCATATATGGCAGTAGTAAAGCACAGTATAAAATGTGCAGTGCTTTCTGATCCAACATATGCTTTGCTTTCCCCAGGACGGCAATGCCCCGTGCCAATTTCCCCCGAACATAAGTAATGTGTGGCTTCCAACAGAGCTTGTGGTCAATGATCACCCCAAGAAATTTTATTTCATTTACTCTTTCTAAATATACATTGTCAACACATATTTCTACTTCGATGTTTTTCTTTTGGTTTCCAAACAACATAAATTTGGTTTTATCTAGATTCAATGATAATTTATTTATATCAAACCACTTCTTTAATATCGTTAATTCCTGTGTGATCATTTCCAAAACCTGTGGCAACTCCACACCTGAACACAGTATATTTGTGTCATCTGCAAATATTACAAACTTTAAAATCTCCGATACTCTGCAGATATCATTTAAGTACATAATAAACATTTTTGGACCCAGTACTGAACCTTGAGGTACTCCACAAGCTATATCCATCAAATTAGATTTATATTCATTTATTTGTACATATTGTTGCCTATTCCCTACATAGCTTTTTAACCATTCCAAAACCACTCCCCTAAACCCGTACTTTTCCAGTTTTTTTAATAGAATTTCATGATTAACAGTATCAAACGCCTTCTTTAGATCTAAGAAAACTCCGAGCGCATACCTCTTATTATCCATACATTCCGTTATCTTTTCCATTAAATCTATCAGTGCCAAAGCTGTTGATCTGTGGCTTCTGAACCCATACTGACTGTCATTAATTCATATTTTTCCACAAAACTGTCAAATCTTTTTATGAAGAGTTTTTCCAGTATCTTAGAGAACTGGGAGAGTATTGACACTGGTCTATAGTTTGTAAAATGATGTCTTTCACTGGTTTTGTAAATGGGAATAACTTTAGCAACTTTCATTTTTTGTGGAAAAACTCCTTTTTGAAACGACAAGTTGAATATATATTTTAATGGTTTTACGATACCATCAATAACTGTCTTTACCGTTACCATATCAATATAATTCCAGTCTGTACTGGTTTTGTTCTTAAGTCCTCTAACTATGTCATAAATCTCTTTCTCTTCCACTGCTCTTAAAAACATTGAGCTACTATTCCTTTCAATATTTTCACCAGTGTCCCTTTCTATTCCATCAACCTTTATTTCTTCTGCCAGTTTTGGCCCTATGTTTACGAAGAATTCATTAAAGCCATTTACTATCTCTTCCATGTTATTAATACTTCTTGTCCCTTCTATAAAGTACCCAGGGTAATCATTATTCCTTGATTCATTTTTGATTATTCTGTTTAATACATTCCATATATCTCTTGTGTTATCTTTATTGTGTTCTAACCTTTTAATGTAATACTCTCTTTTACAGGATCTCATTATATTAGTTAATTTATTTTTGTAAGTTTTATACTTCATTTCAGTTTCTATTGTTCTCTTTTTTATGAATTCTCGATGTAGGGTATTCTTTTTTTTGCTGGCATTTTGTAGTCCTTTTGTCATCCATGGTCTTCCTGCATAGCTGTGTTTCCTATTGATTTCAATTACTGGGCAGTTTTTATCAAGTAATGTGTTAAATGTTCTTAAAAATCCTTCGTAAGCTTTATTAACTTCTGTTTGTTCATACACAATATTCCAATCTTGCTTTAAAAGTTCATTTCTAAGACAATTTAAGGTCTTCTCTGTTCTTATTCTTTTGTAAATAATCTTATGTCCATCGTTGTTCACTTTATAATGGCATTTATAAGATGCAAAGACTGGTAAATGGTCACTTATATCATTGATTAACAGCCCACTTTTTATCTTTCCTTCTATTATATTTGTAAATATATTATCTAATAGAGTTGCACAATGAGATGTTATTCTGGTCGGTCTTGTTATCAGTGGAAATAAACCGATGCTGTACATGGAATCAATAAATTCTTCTGTACTCTTATTATGATTTGGATTCAATAAGTCAATATTAAAGTCCCCACAAATAAACATTCTTTTCTGATTTATATTTGTAAATAAGTCCTCCATATTATCCTTAAATATCTCAATCTTAGATCCTGGTGTTCTATATATACAACTGACAATTAGGTTTTTCCTTTTTTCTATACTTATTTCCACTGATAAACATTCCATCACTCCATCAATAACAGTTGTCATTCTTCCCATTCTTTTGTACTTTAGGTTTTTATCAATGTAAAGTGCCACCCCACCTCCTTTCTTGTTGATCCTGTCTACATGAAGGAATTCATATCCATTTATTTTAAAGTCTTCTTCTTTTCCAGGAGTTATCCAGGTCTCCGATATGGCTATCACATTGAATGGCTGTTCAAACTGTGTTATGTAGTCTTTGATGGATTGAAAGTTTGCATATAAGCTTCGACTATTAAAGTGAACCATTGTTATACCCTGTTCTACCTTGAATTCCTTTTTAAGTTGCTCATTTGTATAATAATTGCATTCATTTGTCTTATTGTTAAAGAAATTACAATCAGGATCTATGTTGTTGTCATACATCAATGTCTTATTTTCAATATCTATATGAGTTGTTAGTTGAAAATTGTCAGACATCTGCGTTGGTTGTGCACTTGGACGGTCCCATCATATTTAGTCATTAACTTTACTTTTGCATAAATTTCAGGGATTTCGTCACAAACGCAGCAGCCCAGAGAGAACAAATCAAAGTATGCAAAATGCTGCCGTGTTACGCAAATAACTGTTTAACAGCAGCCAAGCGTGAGCACTGAAAAGCAGGTTTAAAAATGCAAAAACACAAAACAGAGAAATCCCCTTTGCTGCTTCATTGATGTTTTTTTGGGGTTTTTTTGCCTTTTCATTCATGGAGTCAATCAGCAGTCGCATTTGCTTCTAATTAAACCAAGGTAAGCTCCAAGGAAATACTACTACAGCAGCATACACATCCTCTTGACATTACGTCTCTGAGCCCACAGAAGGGCACTCTTTCTTGAAATAGATGCCTCCTCCTTAGGAGCTGCCCAGCTGTCAAGGAGAAGGGCACTCACTGTATAACTGCATATAAACATAACACAAACTGCCAAGTGTGATAAGAATGGGAAGGAGGCTTCAACACCAATTTCGACAGAAGACAAATGACTGCTGGTGGACTTATCGTTGTTGATTCGTGTAGCTGGAAGAAGCTTTGCTTTTGTTTTTTCTTCCCCTCTTCCTTCTGCCAGGCTGTTATTTATAGTCTGTTCACTCACATCACATGCTCGTTTTAGTTTAGTTTGGGGGGTTTTTTCTGCAAAAGAGCCGAGTGAGAGATTGAATGTGAAATATTTTCATTTTCAACGTCCTTAAATGTTAATGAGCAAATGTTTCCAGGTGGCTTTACAATGTCGCGGATTCGAAAACAAGCCACCTTTCCTCTGATCTTATTCATATATATGCATTTATATACATATGTACAGATTTACAGTACTTCCACCAGATAAATGGCTGACTTTGTGGAGATGCACACTCTTTTTTTTTTTTTTTCCTTTCTCTGCAACTTTACGCTCTAAAGTCTGACCACATGTGCTGTTTTCACTAAAGGACAATAAGCTGAAAAAGCCCTACTCCTTGGGTTTCGTGCATGTCCAGTCAGGAATACTGAGCAGCCCTCGCTTACGAGGATACGTGATTTTTTTTTAATTTTTTTAAATTCTAGCGCCTGTGTTTTATCTACTCGGCCTGTCAACGCCGCTTTGTGCAGTGACATAGCTACATCGCGAGCAGGCCCCCGAGGCCGCCGTCCTCTCTGCCACTCGAGCTCCCCTTGTTGTTGACTCAGCATGTTGGACATGCTCCCTGGGTTGCTACACTGCCATGGCTGACACACTATTGGTTAGTATGTATGAGTGTGAGCGCGCGTGTTACGAGGTCAACCGTTGCCAGAGGCCGATTGCTTCAGAAACAGGAAGGTTCCCGGCGGCCACCTGCCGTGCAGACCCTCACCGACCCCCGTGCCCTGCGCTGTCATACGCTATCATTGCTAAGAGGAGGTGGAGATAAGGCAGGGTGTTGCATGAATTATGCAAAGCTGCTAACTGATGTTTACGCGGCCGCGCTGGGGATAGCGTCAGCGTACAGTAATGGGTTGCCTGTTGCACTCAAAGTGAGGCAAGATGTAAAAATGCTAATTTTCCTGCCCAGCTACAGTTACATCGGCTCCATTTAACATCACTACTGAATATGTAATTTTCATTGTTTTAACGTTCAGAGTTGGCAAACTGCGCCACGCTGTATGCGAACGGGCTCCTTTCTAAAAAGCACCTCTGGTATCTTAATGAACTACAGTAATGAACTGTGTAAAATTATGCATGCGATTAGAGTTTTGTTGAACAAGCCATTTGAGCACGAGACATAATAGCCCCCAATTTTATGGCTAGATTTACAGGCAGTAATCATCTCAGAGTCTCCTCGCCAAATCTCATTCTGTGTGACTGGTGTTCAAGAGTGATTATTTTTTTGTTAATACTCCTGTAATTAAATGCATGCTTAGACTCGGAGTGATTACAGTTCCTGACGAGTAATTGCTCTGCGGTTCAGATCGCTGCTAAGAATGATAATCAAATCTGCAGAGTTTTGTCCGTGTGTCCCGAGAACAATCGAATGGCATGTGAATCACCGCCCCGCGGGGGCAGTCGGATGATAGTCGTTTGCACCGCTACAAGCGCTGACTGTAGATGCTGCCATTAATCTGTGTTTTACTTTAAATGCCTATTTATTGATATCAATTTCAGACCAATTATTAACCGAATACAAATATTGGACTCCTGCTGTCCACACCTCCGAGCTACCACGGCTTCAAGTGAGAAACAGCCTGGCTGCTTGGTAGTGTCATGCAACACCTTTAGGACACACTGCCCACATAATCTCAATGCATAAGAAACTTCACACACAATTTGTCAATATAAAGGCACAGTGCAGAATGGCATTCTCGGACAACTCAAGGAAGCACACAAACGTGGACACAACCATAGCTCGGTAGGAAAATCTTGGAAGCGAAACATGTTGAACGACTGCCAAAACAGCAGCACAGAATCTAAAGATCTACTCAAAGTGTAACTGATTAAAGAGCAATCCCTTTGGTAAAGACTTACAGTTTTCTTTCTTTTTTTCTCTTTTTTTGTCTATGATATTTTTCAGTAGCCCAGAAATAATTACAACTCTCTGCTGTCAATTCAGCTCTGCCAACGTGCCATTATAAGCTATAGTTTAAAGCCAAGGACTGTAAGTAGGCATCACCTTGACGGTGCTAGAAATCTCACAGCTTTATCAGCTCAGCGAGGGCTCAAGTGGACATTGTGTAAGACAGTAAAGAGGACAACAGAGAGACATAAGGGCGAAGAAAGAAAGGAAATGTTTCAATCGCAGCAGTGTCGGGTACAGTTGCAGGACTGAAGAACGCGATAATGATGTGCGTGTTAGAGAGGCAGATTTGCAAACATTGTGCTGCAGCATCAAATTGCTTAGTTCATTTGCACGAGCATAAAGCGGCAATTAGAATGGGATTCTCTGGGATATTTATAAAATCATCCAATCACATAACCATATTATATGAGAATATCCTTCAATCCTCTAAATGGGGACAAGTTCAGCGCAAAATTATTTGTCATGAGAATGTTTTGGTACAAATGAAGGACTAGAAGATACTTCAGAATGAAACTTTCAGGGTCGGGCCATGTGAAATGTTTCTTTAGCAGGTGTATAAGCGGCTCTGTCGTCTTTCTTACAGTGGGAAACGTTTTTGTTTTTGTTTACAATGAAGAATCTTTTTCTATATGTGTACAGCTGCGATGCAAATTCAGAGGAGACTGATAGTCCTGCACCTCGACGGGTCGCTAATTAACAGGTTATGTGAATAAGTGGAGAAATGAGAAGTTGTGTGCTGACAGAAAAGTTACGTGCTGGACAATTTCTTAGCCGGGAGCAGAAACTTCCCGGAGTCTCGTTGTCACTGTGGAGGTGGATAATCTAATCTTTGAACATAGCCGGGCTAGTTTTGTCCTTCTGTTTCCAGCCTTCAAGCGTCCCCTGACTCCTGCTTCATAATTAGCAGGCAGACAAGACAGCAGCATCTTCTCGAATTAGCCTCGCTGCCAGTAACTGAGCAGATTTACCCCCAAAATGTGGAACTATTCTTTTAAATTTGTTAGTGGAGCCACTTCTTCTTCTTCTTCTTCTTTTTTTAAAGTCTATCTGTCGGTGATTGAGTGAGGGTTGTATTTCAGGCCAAGGTGACCACATTGCCAAGAAAATCTACCTGATGCACCCTGCAGCATTCCTCTTGTCGATTTACGGTAGAGCCAGCTTAGTACTAGACTCGGTGTGCTTTAACTTTACAGTACAATTGCTTAAAAAGTCTCTCCTCGCTCTATATTGTGAGTCTTGGAAGGCATGGCTTTGGTGAATAAGGCCCTATGTTCGCTCCCTTCTCCAAGCATCCCCAGGGTCCAAGCCCCATCTCTTTGACCTGTTTCTTTCTGTATTTTTTTTTTTTCCCCATCAAGGCTCACTCAGCTGTATCTGTCTTATTTCAGCTCGCAGACCTGCTGGGATGCTCTCATTCCCATTGCTCGGGCTACCTTTGACATTGTCGATACCTCACCTGCACACAGGTCCACAGATAAAATTGTACCTCGAACACATACGAGGCAAATTATATCTCCACGCGGTGTGAAAGCAGGAATGCGCTATTAAACGCCGCACATTCATCCGCCTGCATGCGAGGAAGAGCGGACATGAAAACCGCATTTTCCGTACAATAAATAACCTGATTTAATGACGTGATAAATTGTCCGGCTTGAGTTTAATACATAAACATTCGACACAGCAAAGAATTACAGTCTGAACATTCCATTTATTTAGTGAAAAGTCAGATTCAATCCGTCAGCTAAAGGGCTGCATATACAACAGAATTATTCATATATTAACTAGGGATTTCCATGCTTCCATTACTTATAGGCTCAGCAGAGGACATGTACTGTGGCTCCACCACGTGCAGTGAATGCTAAGCATGTCGAGTAACTTTCCTTTGAGTGTGACTCCACAGAAACCTTATTTTTCGGAAGATGGTTGATAAGTATATCTCCAGGTAGGACCCCGCCATGAAATAACCACCAGTTTATTACACCCAACACCCTTTCAGCGTTCCCAATGTAAGAGTAACAGGATTTCACGCGATATAATGTCTGGAATGTGAGCAGCAGTAGCAGTGCATCATGATTAAACGCTTGCGTGGGTAGGAGCGAATGATCTCCGCATTTGTCACCAGAAGAGTTTAGCGTCCATCAGAGCTGCCAGCGGAGGTGCGTCTGCCACTGAGTAGGAACAGAACAGGCCAGATTGTGTGGGGAGGGAGGCTTTGGCACATGACCAGGTGCATCTGAAGCCTCCTCTGATCCTCCAATGTGCTGTTGAGCTGCTCTATTCCCTCGACACAACGCCAAACACCTGCTTGGCCCGATTGTTAGACTGAAAGCTCTGTTATCGGCGTGGGCCGTCCAAATGGTGAGGTGCCCTGCTTTCATCAGCACGTAGCATTGAGCTGGGTAGATAGGCAATAGATGTCCGTCTGAGGTTTTCAGTATACGCAGACTTCATGCGGTCGGGGTCGACACCTCGTCGGACAGCCACTGCTTGAAGTAATGAAGCGAAACCCTGAAATGTTGGGAATTCACGTATTTTTTGTGCGAGTGCAAAAGAAGGCCTTAAAATGAACCAGCACTATACATATATGCATATTTGGAAGTAAATAATTTATTAAAGCAAGTTCATTATGTTTTTCAGGAAAGAACGTGCTATGAAATGGAAAACCGCCTATGTGTTCTGCTTCTGTGGATTCCAACACAACATATGAATTATTGGAATGTGCTGCAGTGAAATATTTATGGGTTTATGGTAATTGATTGGGCTTTAATTCAAGGGGCGTGGGTCATCATCAAAAGGATGGACGGTCAACAATGCGAGCTTCCTGTGATGAAACAGAAATGCGTTTGACTAATGAGAAATTCCAAAGGGAGGCATCCATCAGATGGCAACCCGATTCCCTCTCATCATTCGTTGCGATGGCACGAGATGACTGAGGCGCGGCAATATGACATTCTAATTGAGGGCATATTACAGAGGGGAGAACAACAGCGCGCGCTTGGGAAGCCTATAGGTGTTTTTGCCACCATGTTGCAGGGGCAGCACGGGGAGATAGGAATGACTAACGCAGTCTTAACGTCGAGCCTATTGGTAAGTCATTAAATGACAGGACTCCAGTGACAGCCAAGATGCGAAGTCGCTGGGGCAGCAGGCAGCTTTTCAGAGTGGACTATCAGAGCGCTTGGCAGCAACGTAATTGATGGAATAAAAACAAAAGTGACGGGAGTTGTTTCAGCTCAATGGCGAAGATGAAGGCGTGTTAGACAAAGATGTCTGGGGTGGATGGCGGTTGGGGAGGAGGAGGGGTGGTGACAGATAAATGAGGCCATCGCTAGCTGAGGGAGGAGGAGGGGAGGAGAGAGTTGCTAGCGAGCTCCCTCGCGATCTGTACCTGCCAAGTCCCTACCCTGAACAGCTGCTAGCAACTCCGAGGATGTGTAGCAGCTCACACCCTCACTCCATCCATCTTTTGCAGCTTCTAATCCAACTGCACCGAGATCCGTTTGAGGTGTTTGGTGCTGCATTTTTGTACGCTAAGACCTTTGAAACTTTGCCCTATTGCATACATTATAAGAAATCTATGAAACAAAATAGCAGCATTTTTTCTAATTGTCACATATTCTTGGTCATGTGCATTGCACAGGTTGCAAGTCTATAAATTCACACATGTTCTCTGTGATCTCTGCTGATAACCCGTCACGATGACGCTCGATGACAAACTGGCGTCCGCCTTCGCCGCTGTAAAAATACTTTACTATTGACTATCATTATCAGGTCTGAATTTAGCTTAAGCATGCGTGCCGATGAGCAACACTTCTCACTTGTCATTCATGCGAAGCGCCCCGCGCCCCCACTCACAAGCTGATGGTCACTTACAAGCTGCTGCCTGCCATTCATAGCCGCCCTCTATGAGACGCACCTGCAGCGGTGGGTTATGTAACAGGCCAGTGAGAGGGCCGCTCGACGTGCCCTGCATTTGCAATGATGCAAGGCCGTTAAAGACGTTCTGTCATCCGGGGCACAGGGGTGTTTTCTTATTCATAAACTCAAAAGGGTTTCAATTAAGCATTTGTGGCTGGCCTCCCAGCGGTTTGCATGTTTAAATGAGAGGCCTCTGTGGGGACGACAACAGAGGAGTTCTCTTAAAAACTGGTCAGAGTCTCAAGATAAAGAGATGATGAAATGTATCTTCAAATTTACAATACACGTGGAGTAATTACAGCCTTATCCGAACATCCCCTAACCACCCAGTTTTTTTTTTTAATACATGGAAACATTTCTACAGTTTCAAATGATTTCGTTGGGTTATTTAAACTTTAAACAACTTTAAAAAGGTCACGCAACTTTAAAATATTTACGACAAGAAAGAGGTTGATGCTGAAGTAGACTCACCCTTCAGATGCTCTAATTTGAACAGAAGCCAGCTCTATAGTAAGCGAAGCTCCACGACAACATGTAGCACCGGCTAATTAAACTACAAAGGGAGTGGAACGCTGCCACGACTGTGACCCAGATGTTAGCACAAAGAAAAAAAAGACCTTTTTTTTGTCTGGAGAGGTTGTAGCTGGGGGGATCAGCCATGTCTCGTACTGTGTGCTATTTAGGAAAGAACTTCTGCATTTAGCCCCCGGTTCACACAGTCTCTACCACACAACTCCTCTGTAGATCCATGGTGCACTTCAAGCAAGGCCGTATTAAGTGGGATCAGGTCATCACTCTGGCTGTGATTGCAGAAGAGCTCTGACCTGAATAGAGAACACTGACAAGACCTTTGTTGTGTGGAGGCAAGAAGACTTGTTGTTAGAAGAAAAAGATCAGATGGGATGGTCTAGTGTGGTTGTCTGTGGACGTATTTCAATAGGAGAGAAATGTTAGATCAAGACTATGGAGGATATAAAAAACTACACTAAATTATTGTGATTCTCTGACGAAAAGAAGTACACAAGTGAAGCAAGGGGATTATTGAAATAATGTAGAGGTTCGTGGACATGACGTAAGCCTAATGACAGAAAACAGTTATGAACAATAAACAGTTTATTTTTACTTAGATTGCATTTTCTTCCAAAGCCAACATATATTGTTTCTCTGTGCTGTGTGGTCACTTCGAGGGATAGAAACAGACTTCTTAGCATCTGTTTTGACCTGCTTGAACCACACAGTCTAGAACATTTACACGAATCAGAAGTAATATTCTTAGATTCAAATAAAAACCCAGCATGTTGTTTGTTAGACTCACTAATGTTACATGCTGGGTAGAAGAGGACCTTACTTGTGCAAGTTTACCAGGAAAAACATTTCTGTTTATTGCTAAAAATAAATAAATAAATAATAAGATTCAAAGCAATGGTGCATGATGTTTGATGATACAGCACTAGAGCTCTGCCACTTAGGATTTTTAACTCTTTCAAGGCTGAACACAAAATAATTGCCAGAAATTTTTTGAAAAACGTGTTTATTGAATCTTCTGACAAAAATAAATCAATCAATAAAAATTGATTTAGAGACACGAGTTTTCATTTGTATCATATTTGTTACATCTGGCATTTTCTGCAATTTAAGACCGATGCCAATATTGATGTTTGGTGATTTGAAATCTGATATATCAGACACACAAAACATGTTTCACGAACATCTATAACGTCTACTTATTTATGAGCCCCTACTAAGATAATATGACAAAACAGTTTAAAAATAAACTTCTTCTGTTCTCAAAAAGATTAGATGGCTTGTTTACACTCTGCCAGACTCTGCTCAGATCTGCTGGTTGGTGAGCAAAATATCAGCACAAGGCTAATATCTACGGAAGAGGATTAGGGCCACTGGAAAAAAAAAGTGGACTCTGAGTTAGAGTTCTGAGAAAAAATAATTCTAATGAACAAGTCAGAATTCTGAGAAAAAGTCAGAATTCTGAGAAAAAGTCAGAATTCTGAGAAAAAGTCAGAATTCTGAGATTAAAGTCAGAATTCTGACTTTTTCTCAGAATTCTGACTTTTTCTCAGAATTCTGACTTTTTCTCAGAATTCTGACTTGTTCATTAGAATTATTTTTTTTCCGAATTCCAACTTCAATATCAGAATTCTGACTTTAATCTCAGAATTCTGGAAAAGAAGAAAAAAAAAAGACGTGCCCATCTTTTTTTTCAGTGGCCAGAATCCTCTTCCATAAATATCATCTGACATATTGGGCCCCAGAGATATATTGGTCGGGCACTAATGAGCTTCTACCTTTAGATTCAACTGGAAATTGGTGATGCTGGCTCAAAAGGGTTGTAATAGTGATGTATAATTCAGCTTAATCCTTAGTTTTTTTGCCTTGGAGTACCAGAAGCACGATTTTACAGCTATAATTAAAACATAAATTATAAATAAACTTCCATCTCAGCCTTTACCTGAACAGCTTTAGCTAGATTAGCATGCTTTTACCATGCATTAGCCACTACGTAGCATTATACCTGATTTACCTGCATAACCAACATGAATACATGGCGAATTTGTATACCATTACATAATGCTATTTGTCAGCCTATAGTTACACACATACCACTTACACCAATACAAAATGTGCTCTTAAAAAAAAAAAAGACTAAACTGATGCCCAGCTAAACTGTGGCTAATGCAACAGCAACAAAATATGTACAGCTATCACAATTTCCCATTCTGTTCTTTGGAAATAAAATCCAATGACATAACTCGTGTGAAGTCAACATATCTGGCCATGACTGTCCTCTGCATGGAAGGATAATAGAAGGAAGTAAATTGGGCAATTAAACAAACGGGGCTTTAACCATTTTAAAAGACAGTTGTGAGAAAAAATAATTGCACAAAGTACCACCTTCCAAAAATCTGACGGATGTTTTGCATACCATTGTGTCCCAGCTCACGGATGATTTGCAAGGTATTATTACGGTTTGTAGAAATTAAAATTATGTTTCCAAGACCTCACCGTAGGGTACGATACATGCTGGCATTTTAGAAACGTGTCTGAGCAGAGTCTTGGACAACAGTCCTTTATTCATGACTATAATGTGATAGAACTCTAATCCACGAGTGCATCTGCATTTATATCTTCCACAAACAACCCTATATCTGGATCCCACCACCGATTTGCATAATTGGAGATTGTGGCCGGGTGCTTGTTATTCATTGACATGACACTGTAGAGAGGCAGATGGAGAGATGTACTGAACTGACTGTTCCAGTTTCTGTCGGGTTAGGGTAGAGACATTTTTGGCGGGGTGGGGGTGGGCTTGTTTTTCAAAAGGTTTCCTCAAGAGAAAGAAATCTTGCTCTCAACTACTAAAAGCAACACAGAGCTCTTAGCCTATTTATTTATTTTCACTTTATTTATTTATTGAGTGCTGAATTGTAAATTTACATATGGGCCAACATCTAAGAAGCACCAGTCAGAGCAGCAGGAAAACAGCTTAAGCAAAATGGGCTCAGTTCAGCTTTTCCCAGACAAATTTAAGATTTTTTACCAAAACGAACCACGTGGCGTTTACCAGCCAGCCTCTAAATAACCTGAAGTACACAGAGCACCTGACTGAGATGAGACAACGCTGACTGACTGACACATCCATCTCCCCAGCTATCTGTCTGTCTGAGGGAGGGAAGCGAATGGGCCCCTCATGCATGAAGAAGAGAGCACTGCTTATTAGTGAGAGGAGACAGAGAGAGAGCGAGAAAGAAGGGTGGGAGATTGCATCGTCTCAATTTCGGTTTGATGAAGGACACAGTGTCTTCTCAGGATGAGCAGTAATCTACATCATGGCTAAGACTTCAGAGGCGACAGTAAAAATGTGCCCTGATGTCCAACGGTCTGTACAGGACATTTTACAGTGACTCCGAGAAGGCTATTGGTTCTTAGATTTATGACAAAATGTAAAGCCAGTGTGATTGGTAGCCTATACAAAGGTTTTTACTATACTTTACCATTGTATAACAATTGTTTTGCAAGGAAGGGGTTCAGAAAATGAGTCACATGTACGTTTTGTTCCAACCTTTGCTTACCAATCAATTTCATACATGCTGTTTTTACAGACTTGTCTCTGTTTTCTGGTTTTATAACGTTATATGTAATAAATAACAAACCAAAACAATGTGTCTGAGTTCTCCACTCGCTTATAACATGTGCTCAGCGTCTGGATAATAACATTTGATCCATGGGTCCTTGCATTTACACCTAAGGTTAAACTTCTTTCTCATTATCACAAGTGGTTGGCAGGCTCTCCTGCTAAAAATTGTGTGCTTGTTTAGCCATTTAGCCATCCTTTTAAAAACATTTTAAGTGTAAAAATATCGGAATAACTTCACAGCAGCAAGGCCGAAATTAAAAAGGTGAGTTCTATGAATAAGAGAGAATTTTGAAATATTTAAATATAAAAAAAACATGAATTCTCTCCATACTTATTGGCAGACATGAAAAATTTATAAACTCAACCTGTTCTAACCTGTTCTAACTCATTACGTCTGGCATGCCGACAACAGATGAAAAACCTCTGGCATCATTTTTAGAGCCTCTGTTTGCCTAAATTAGATGCAGTGCGACCGCAAGGAAGCACGCTTTGGTAGTGTTGTCACTGGTGCTGGATGTGCGAGCAATATAACCAAGTAAATGGGAAATGCATACCAAGCAGTTTTGGTGCATAAACCAAAACAGCCACTAGTGTAAAAACAGTGATCTTGTACAGGAATCAAAGTCCTCTATGTTCATTGGAATTCATGTTATTATCATTTGGAAACAAAGTGTGCCATTTGGGCTAGCTCTTCTTTCTGTCGAACATGCCATGGGAGTTTTCAAAAATTGCTCTGGGAATTTCCTGAAGGAGTGAAATTAACCGCGGTATCTAAGTGGCAGTCATGTCAAAAGCTGCTGAAATCCACTAAATGCTAATGAAATGTGCTTCATTGCTTCCTTTCTTTTCTCAGTGGGCCAGCCTTTACAAAACGAAAGGACGTTAATGCCATCCCACAATTACTGGTAGTGGCGCTATTCAAAGCCATCAATAACATCCACCATGTTTAGTGTAAGGAAAGTCAAATTCTTTCAGCACCATGGTGGTCTTATTTAAGGTCCTTTAAAAACGTTACTTCACATTATCCATGACGGAGCGCGTGCATAGACATCAAAGACATCTTTCTAACTATATGTCACACTTCACAGATATATAACAAAAGCCCGGCCCGCCTTAACCCTGTACCAGGAGGAAGTAGGAGCAGAACCAGGTGGAGTAAAGTGACCTTTCCATGCAGGCTAGGCATTAAAATGTCTTTTGTTGACACATATTACCCACATTTTGTTATTTTGGTCCAGGTTTGGTTATTTTTTTCTCAAAACGATGCATAAAAGTGTGTTAATAAAGTTTAAACTGGGACGCAGGATCACAGGAATTCTCTCACAAGTTGCTTTTTAGTTATTTTGACATCTAGTGGTTGGTGTGAAGCTGAGAGTATTCCCATTTTTAATGAAGAGAAAACTATAAAGTAAATATTAATGACACCAGGGATAGCTCTGCTTTTTTAAGAAATAAAACATGAGATTCGGCCTCACTGACAATTTTGTACAGTCTCTAATAATTAATCTACTGTATGTTTCGGAAGTAGTCGAAGTGGCATTTAAGGTGATTCGAATCCTTATTTATTGAGAAGATCTACATTTCCCGAGTGCATGCTGTACACACACACACACACATGCACAACAACTAAGTGAGCAGTAAATGTCAGTTTGCAATATAGCCTTAACATTTTATTATTGCCTAGCCCTGATGGCTGGCGCTTGCTAAATAAAAGAATCTTCCTCCAATGTGACAGCAGAGGTGAGACTGTGGTTTGTGGTCTGACGTATATGTATAAGAGGGCGCTTTATAGTTTCAGAAATGTGAAGTTGCTGCAAATTATTTATAGCGCACGTCCTCTCAGCCAACACACCTTTCAGAGCTACGTTTCCTGTAAAGGAAGCGCTAGAAAGACATTAAAATCTTTACCCGGACACGGGTAAATCAAATACATCTTCAGCTATATGTTTTATACATGGACATAACATTTTACAGAGAGCCATCCAAAAAAATGCGTGTTTATGAACGGATCAATCAATACATCTGACCTATTACCTGCAAGGGCTTGTCACGGGTACTATTTCAGGTTTACAGCCTTTCAGCGTGAGAGCGCTATTGATTGCTTGCCTTCAGGAACACTTCTGGAGTGAGGACATGAAGGAGGAAGGGGACGGATGAGGAAACGGTTCGTCTCCTGTTATATTGGAGTTGTGGGGTTTTCGGTCTGAGTTTCAACAGATCCACAAGGACGCTAATTTGTGTCACAGTGTACATTTTAAAGGGTAAAAGTAAAATAGCAGTATTTACAAGATGATGTCATTTGAATAAACTACAGCGGCAAAACTATGAACGGCTGCCAATGCTTGGAGGTATATAGTTACTGTAGTTCCACAAGGGACAAGTCATACAGAAAATGAGAAAGATAAGGGTTGACGAGTCTTGTGTTCTAAAAAGAAAAGCCATCCGTCTATGTAGTTTGACAGTTTGGGTACAGAATGACACTCCACGCTCAGAAGTACAATAAAAAAAAAGTCTCTGTAGTTCAGAATAAAAGATGCCATCCTTACTGTCCATTCTCATGCTATTTCACAGCGGCTCTTAAACATGAAGCTGTGCACTTCAGAACAAATGTTGTTTTGTCTCGCCCTGGGATGCGGGCACTTTGATGAAATCAGTCCCAGTATGTCTGAGGCGTCATGGTCAGAGGGATGCCTACCTATCCAGCGAAACGCTGAGCAGTTGTGTGCTGTCTGGCTCGGCAAACCATGTTATCTTTCAGATCGGTGATTCCCATGGATAGGCCGTTTGTGTTTGAAGAATCCAGACTGGGAAAATTTGTTTTTAAAAACTGCAGCAGTTCTCTGTTTCAGGCTAACATGTTGGCTTTTAAGGTATGCACTTTACCAAGCATTACTCATTTTAACTGAAATGTTCCCGGATGGAAACTACTGTGTGCTGCAGCCCATTGAAAGGCTGCACTAATTGTTCTTCGTCATACTGGATTTAGTTTAGCAGCCGTTGGTTGGCAGGCCAATCCCCCCCCCCCCCCCCCCCCCCCCCCAAAAAAAAAAAAATTTAAGGGCTCCGAAAACAATACCTCCAGCACACACGCTTACACCTGGCAGTTACTGCTTATTGGAAAGACTGGAGGTTGGATTTATGTGCAGAGGAAACATCACATGATTATGTTGTATAGCCACTGTAAACGATGAAAGAAGGAATTATGTCAACAATGACAAAATGAAAGGAAAAAACAAAACAAAACAGTGAAACCAATCAGCCCGGCTGCTTCCTTTATCAAAATATAGGCAAATTTGTCATAAATCAATTTGCTTTTCACTGCCAGTGAAGTAACTTTGAGGCAGAGCCAGTGCACTGTAGAAATAAACATCACAAACAAGCTCAAAAGAGATTCTTCAAAGGGTCTTTCAAGCCAAATGGATGGATGAGGGAAATTAGTCTGAGTGAGGAGGACTGGGCGGGGGGTGTTCTGCAAACAAGAGGCACTAAAACACTATTTACATTTTTGCAAGCATTTATTTATTTATTTTTTCCGTTGGTGTGCTTCTCAGCTTGCAAACATTTGTCACCATTTAGAAAGAAATGTGTAATGGTTTGTGGTTTTGTCATACAGCTCTCATATGTACAGTTGTATGTAAAGAGGTGTTGTAGGTAGTGACGATACTGTGGACAGTGTAAAGAACAGTTGGCCAAACAATCAAACCACAAAGCTCATTAGTTATCGGGGCGTGTTTTTCCCAGCTGCTCTTTCGGTGGTCAATGAGGCACTTTCCATCCCATGTTCGTCCGTTTATCTGATCTTGTTCAGGATATTACAGCCCTGTTATTCTTCTCGAAAGTCATTTTCATGCCATTAGCATGTGTACCAAAAGACTCATTCTGAAAACCTCTTACGATTCGAACAAGTTTTCTATCTCTCTCCCCCCCCCCCCCCCCCCTTATAAAGCGTCGCTTTATAGTGTTTTATTCCGTCATACTATAATTTTTCTGTTGCATTTTTATGTTTTTGAAGCGAAGAACAGAAAGAAAGTTTGAAGCATTTAATTTCTCCAATGAAAGCAGCTACACTTGTGAAGTTGCGCCTTGAGTAAAAATATTCCAAGACAACTCCAAAACATTTTAATCGTGGCTGTAATTGATAGGGAGGGCCGACTCTGTGAATTAATGAATCCAAACGGGGCCCTTTGATGTGAGCAGGACTGTGACATTCAGATTTGTGCTTGACTGAGCCTGAACCAGATAGCTCCTCAGAAATAGCTGACTTTGGCATTGGCTGGCCGTCATCCATCACATTTGATATCAGACGGCAGACAGGTAGATTAATACCCCCGATACCGATTCTTGAGAGAAAGGAAGCACGCCTTTACTTAAGGTCAGCACATGACTCTTGCTTCTAATAAAATTAAATGTTTAATGACTGTCACTTGCATATCATTGAATAAGTAGATATCTATATCTAAATTTTAAGATGTGACACTACATGCCCCAGAGATTTTAGGCCATTTTCCACATCTCCATTTAGACTAACAGAAAGAAAATAACCAAAAACACATTTACATGTTTATTTGACTTGGTCTGTTGGGCATTTATGCTAATGAATGCATATTTAAGGAGGTGTCTTTTTTTGCATATTTATAAATATACAATTTTATAAAAGTTATTGTAGGTATTCAACTCGGAACATTTTATGGTAATATCTGAATAACTGAAATATTTTTTTATATTAAATACTGGAAAACTGCTTTAAAGGTAGTTTTCTGAATCTGCGCCAAGCTTGAAATCTTCCCTTCAGCAGCATTTACATTAGCAACATTTTCCAATTCTATCTTTATTTTGAGGTTTGTTTATCTGTCATTCAGAGTCCAAACAGTTTCTTTCTACAGACACTGCAAACAGTTCTTATTTTTTTCTTACTTTTTGACAGTGTTTTCTCATTTATGAGGTGATTAAATCGAGATATCCAAAATCCTCTCTGTAAAAACGTTTAACTTAAAAGACGCTGAACCAATTACACCCTTTTAAAATACCTTTAAAAGAAAAAACTTTTTCTCTTTTGAAATTCTAAGTACAATCATATTTATGAGTCGTCTCCATCACAAAATGTACACTAAAGGATTTATTTGGGTCTTTAAATAGGCTAAATCATCACTAGAGGGAAAAATTGACCACTAATGTAATTTCCAGGTGAATTTAATGAAAAGGGAAAAAACGGACCCAGTTAGCAAACAGGCAGATCCTGGATGGAGGTCTGGTGGAGGATACATGTGGATTCAAAGTTTAGAGTCATGGGCAGGCTAACCAAAAAAAAAAAAAGATTCACCTATCACTCTAACTCAACCTTAAAATTGCTTCTATTTAACATATTTGTGTATTTACACGGTGACATATTACTGTCATTGGATATCTTGGATTAAAAAGTGAACGCAATGTGATGAAATTAGCACTTGCTACAAGCAAATATACATTGCAGAAGTTGCCTGCTGCTCTTGATCTCTTTAATAAGGTTAAGAAAGCAGACTCAAAGATTCCTCCTGATGCAGCTAAAGACAGATGGTAATAGGACATGACCTCAATAACTGCTGAAAGCTGAGGGTGTTCTGACTGCAAAAGAGATCATCTTGCACTTGAGAGAATTCTGCAGCCGATGGAGAAATAAACATAAGTTAATTGACTCAAAAAAAGTGTATTATTGCACTACGCTAAATAGGCAGATGCACAAGTGGAGTTATTTCATCAACAGGTTTGCCACAGGGCCAATTTCCAGACTGCTGGCGGATGTCAGAGCAAATCCTATGTGCACACTCTTAAGGGGGACTTACATCATTAGCTGGATGAGACTGCATGGTCTTGGACATGGCGTACCTCAAGACAGAGCGCGTTTTGGCACATTTAAGGGAGCTTGGCAGCGCGGCGTACTGTATAGCCTTTGGGAGAAGCACGCGCCCCATACAACATGGGCCATAATCTGTGCTAAGATAGAGGTTTTCTCCCTTATTGGTGGAGATTTATGTTCAAAGTCAGTCAAAGCGGAAAGAAAGGTGACCTTCATTCTCAGAGTCTCCAAGAATACAGCCATCGTGAATATCAACACGGCTGCGTGCATGTCTTTTCGTCCAGGCTGTGCAGATGATTTTTAAATCAATGGAGAGCTTTCTCACCCATGTTTTTAGCATACACCGTATTCCCTCAGAGATAAATCATTCATCCATTGATTGCCCTCTTAGTAGGTGATTCTAAAGGGATCCTGACCTGTCAAAGCTGATTTGTTTCAAATGTCAAAATGCCCACTGAGGTGCCCTGACTTGAACTCTGTCTGATGAGAGAACTTAGCAAAAAGAAAGGGAAAGATTTACCACCAGAGATAGAGTTTAGCAGCTCAGCATAAACTCGATTTATCATCAACACATTATCCTACTCTCTCCTGGAAGAGTAAAGTGGGGGATGTGCCACGCTGCCTCTTCGATTAATGACTATTCCCCAGTGCATTCAAAGGCATAAAAATGCATGTTTTCCCCCTGCATGGCTCACAAACAAAATAACATCTTATATTGTCAGTGATCTATAGGTTGCTCGAGTTTTATGGGCACAAATTAATTTTCTTTAGCGCAGTTGCGAAGCGCTCAATCTATAATTACTCAGGGTTTTTGTTTTGGGGTTTTTTGCTAAAGTGAAGGCTCTTGCGCTCTTTTCTTCTCAAATGTCAAACATCATACTGACCTGGTAAATATCCGCTGTGGCAAAAGAAGTCGTTTAAGGTTCAGCACGGGGAGAAATACAGCACACTGCATGGTTAAATGAAAGGGCTGCGAGCAGACCTGATAGATACACTCATTCATCCCTGAAACCCACCTCACTTTGTCAAGTGTCAAATTACGCTGCAGAAGAGGGGGGGAAAAACTCTCTATCCTAAGCCCTGCAAAAACCTGAATGATCTTTTACTATGAAGTCAATTTTTTAACCATATGAAGAATGAGAATTGTCGGTGCAAAGGGTGGTAAATTGATTTGTGATATTCCTCAAGATTTATATTCTAGGATATTTGGTATAGCATCTGTAAAACTGCACACAATATAAGCCTGTGAGATCTAGCAGTTATAAATAAATATTGAAGGCTGTAACTGCTGAGAAGTGGATGGGTGCTTTTCGAAACCCCATGGTTTTTCTGTTGCACCCAGTAATAAACTCTGAATGGCTTTGTAATTAAAGAATAAAGTTTTTTAACGACTTTCCGCTGAATGCTAATGTTACAACAAAGCAGTTTTTTTGCCAAAATATAATTTGGCTTTGTTTTTTTTTCCATTTCTTGTAATTGAGTTTAAAATTAATATAAGAACATTTCACATCGTTAGCCATACGGAGGGAAAATGACATGATAGCTGTGAAAATGCCAAGAAAGGCAAAGGGGAAAATCTTTCAGGTCCCGGCAGATTTTTAAAGGCCTTGATGATTCTTCCCAGCTAAACTTGGGATTATTTCACGAGTTGGCAGTTCATCACACTTGCATGCGGGAGACGCTGAGGGTGAGAGACTTGTCAGGAAGGCGTTCTGCTGCCAATTAGTATCAATCGGGAGAATATAAGGGCTGCACTGTTGCAATTTTTACAGGGGCTTCTCCCCCCTCCTCGCAGCTCAACTCCTCCTGGGGCATTAGAGCTGTTCCCCCCCCTTTATCTGAGTGATCAAACCTCTGAGCCACGACACTATCTGTGACACGGTCTGATCAAACCACTCTGTGTGATATTATATTATCACTCATTTGCTCAGCTGGAAAAAGATTTGAATCAAAGTAAATTTCGGAGCAAATTTTAAAGTAGGACCAATGGCGTGACAACACCTGCATTTTGAAAAGGTGCATGCGACTATATTACTTGTGTATATTATATTTTTGTCGCTTTCATTCAATTCTGTGATAGAGTTTAGACACTGCACGATCGCAGACACATGCAAGTACAGAATATATTTTCAATATAAGAACATTTAAAGACTCCTTAATGGGGCGTTGGTGAACAAAAAATACATTGTTGTGATAGTGCAATACACAATACTGCCATTTGTGCTTGCAAAAGACTATAAAATAGCTAGCATCGTTATAAACAACACATTTCGAATGCTTTTAATTAAGTTATCAATTGTCTGTGAGGAGGAAGAACATTCAGCACATTTGAAAACATTTCAAAGGTACACATGTGTAAACAGACTAGCTTACATTTGGGTTTACATATTGTTCTTGTGATAAGGTTTTCAAAGAGTCATGCATAAGCCTTACAAACCATCAACCAGTATTGGCTTTTTGTCAATATATAGCCAATCAGCATATAAAAATTGTTGTCTATATATAAAAAAAAATATTTATATATTAGCATTTATATATTAGCATTTTGATATATTTATCATTTTTATATAACATTTCTTTAATAAAAATAAAAAATAGTAAAGGAGAGACACCCTTCAACTGTGTCATGGATTTCATGGTGTATAGTTTGTCCACTAGAGGGAGCTCTGCAACTTCCTTGTTAGCGACATGAGTTGGAATACTGCAAGCAAAACAACTGGCTGATCTGAGCAGACAAGTAATCCCCAGCCTGTAACAATGAAACTGTATTTTTTAAAAAGAAAAAAAGCCCTTTTGTATTTTTTTTTGGAAGGACTCCACATAACAAACGTTAGGGAAATCCCTTAAAAAAAAAAAGAAAAAAAATATCGGCTCTTAAAATCACCAAATGAGTGACCCCTAGGACATGTTTGCTGAAGACTGGGATAAATCAGTGACAACTATAAACCCTGTTGGGATGCTTGGGTTTGAGTTCAAATGTTTTAAAAGAGTGCTTTCTCTGCCAGTGTTAGCAGCCAATGTTAGCTCATAACATAAGAGCAACCTACTCAGTTTTGACTCAATAAAAAAAAAAATCCAAACATAGAATCATGTGGCTCAGATACTCACGTCCCCACTTGGACTCATCTCTTCAGTGTTTCCACAACCGTCATCATAACTGCATAAATAGACATACTGTATCTAGTGGGGACTGTCAGCAATAGTCCAGAGGTTACATTTTAATGAGAATTTGGATGTGCCTCTTCTCTAATTTTACTACTAAACTAAAATGATGTGGGCTGTGTGGGAGGCTGGTTCTCTGCTAATACAGGTTCAAGTATACTGTCATGGGTTGACATGGACACACATTGTGCTGTTCCACCTATTGCTACCCCCAATTAAATACAGTGTCGATCTTGTTATATTTGCTTGAGACTCAAGTGTGCTTGGCTCCCAGGATGCCCAAGGTGCATCGCATGCCAGAAAGCAAAGGAATAAACAGCTTCAACTATGGATGGATGCTTCAGCCTTCTGTCTCCTGTGGATTCAGTGAAAGCACGCTGCCCAGTTAGCAGAGAGGAGGGGAATTATTTTGTAGAGGCAGCATTGTGTAGGAGTTGGAAGTATCCCTTTTTCTGGTAATGTGCTTAGCATTTTGTGCTTCTGCTGTTGTAAGCCACGCTAGAAATGACGAAGGCTTGTGCTTATTTGCAGGCAAGCTAGACGCCTGTAATCACATTGATGCATTAAATATAATTTCTGTAAATTGTTGCTATGTCTAATAATAAACACTTCAACATGCATGAGTTAGATAAGGAGGTCAGCATCAGTCTTTTGTCTGTCTAGTACTTTTGTTGCTGGAACAGGCAGCTGATTAGCTTAGACGCACATACAGACTGGAAACTGGAATGAGTAGCTGGGATGCAGAATTTGAAGATGATTTATCAGTGGTGCATTTTATATAAAAAGCTGCCGGCAGGTAGTTTCTGTTATTGTTGTTGTTTTCTGTTACACATAGAGCCAGGTAAGCTATTTAGCCTTGCTCTTTGTTTTGAATCTATGCCACCGAAATGGAGCTCTGAAATCAAGCATTATGCCGCTGAGAACTAGAGGAACCCTATTCTGTATACATGTATTTTGGCATGTCACGATGCCAGTATTGAATATATGGTGCCAGCACTGGTGCATGAGTTATAAGATTCTCAATTTGATACCCAAACACAATGACGAACACAAAAGTCACTATTTAAATCACAGATATGGTGGCAGATCATTTATTTAAAATGTTAATATTATATTTTAGTGACAGGACACAGACTGATAGCTACATTATGTGAGTTTAAGCGTTTATATAGCATTGGCAGTTGGACACCTCTTAACCAATTCAGCGTACTTCATTTCATAAAGTTTGGTGTGTCAGGATAACAAGAAGGAGAATACTTTGGAAGTTGTTAACGTGATTTCAAACTCACTTACTGTGAATTCTTTGAACAGACCCAGATACCGGTCTTTTAGGAACGCCACTAAAGAAGTATTGAACCGATTTACCTAAAAAGCACGATAGCGTTGCTTGAATATGGGCTTTGCAAATCATTTATCACCCCTCGGTCATCCACCTTGAATGCAAAGAACCTCCATACCCAACACTAACACAGAAAAAGAAAAAACTTAAGTACTGTCACATATTCAAAATATTGGTATCGAAAGGTATTAAAAGCACTGGGTCCCAGAGCCTTCTCATTCCCAACGAGTAACATGCCAACGATGTGTCACATAGTAACGTGAAAGGTACCCCTCTGCATCCTTATGAAATGCTCCGGATTCTCAATAGAAGTGCGGCTTTTTATGCGCTTGCCTTTTTGCTCACTTTGCGGCTTTCTCTTGCAGCCCTAACACTAACCTTAACCATATCCTTACATTTATAGATTCATTCCAACCCACTCTAATGCCTTGGAAAGCGTAACACACAGACGGGTTGGGCGCCCGAAAGCGTAACATAGCGACGATTTGTCACATAGCGTCGGTATGTCACGTTTTGGGATGAGAACATATTGTGGGTCCGGTGAGATCCCTTCACAATGATGCGATCTTATATTCCTCCCCAAGTTTAAATTGGTGTTTGTGAACAACCACATGAAAAGGCTGTTGCTCCATTGCCTTTTTTAACCTTTACTGACAATACTTGGGAATCCAAGGAAGGCCGAGATGTTTTACATTCAGAACATGTTCAGTACATTACCCATCTCGCTTTAAATTCTAGAGTAAATGCTCCAATTTCTACTGAGCCTTTCACAAGTGGCTTGTTTGATAAGGCCACCACGGCATCACTTTGCCAATAACCAGAGCACCAACAGCACTGCCAGTGGTCTATTATATCAATCCATCCTTTTATATTAAGCGCTTGACAACATCAAATGAATTCAATAATTCACAACAGAAGCAATAGATTGCCGAGGATAAAACAATTAAGCCTTTGTCAAGCAGGATCAGAATACCAACAACTGTCTCGTCTTTACATACACAACGCAATCAAGTGTAGCATGTGTTCAAAGTGTCCAGAACTCGGTGTTTTTCTGCTTTAGGCCAGTTATTGAGATGGAAAAAGAAGGTCAGGAGGAAGATTATTTTCATGACAGCGCAGGCTGACAGGTCATCTGCCCTGAGTACAGCTTCACCTTCTCTGTTCTGAACTTATAAAATATTCAGTCCACTGGAAGACAAAGGAAGTGCTCCAGTGACATCGACCAACACGAGCTGTTCTCTGTGGCTCTACCTGCGAGCCACGGGGTGCGACTACACCTAGCAACCTTTTGAGCTATTAACCTACCCTCAGTGCCACTCACAAAAAAAGAGGTCAGTCCTGTAACAGGCTATGTGACTGATCATTCAGCTTTTTGAAAATAAATATTAAGTGGCCACAACACTGTTGTTGGACGGCCTTGTGACGAGTGGAATGATGATTCTGGGCTAAAATGGATTATTTCATCGTGCTGCAGGTGCAGAATTATTATGATTTATTCCGCAAGGAGATTTAGACAGGTTATTTAGTTCCATACTGATCAAAATAAAGACGTTGTGTCTGTAAGAGTACAAATTGCTATGGAGATCGGCGGAAAGGGATATGTCACATACGTCGCTCGGTCTGTCAACAGCCGTGAACGCTGTATAATTTGCAGATGTCTTGTTTCTATCAGTTTAATATCATGACTTCCTTTTTTTCTAATACCCACACTGACAAGAAAATATAATGCTTTTCAGCGTGTCACATTCCTATGCAAAGGTGCCATCTAACAGCCTAAAAGCTAAATCCATTGGCGGTGTCACTCAAAAGCGATGTATTTTGGGAGGTAAATACAGCTTTAGATGGCTTCTCGAGTTTGGAGCTTATGATGTATGCAGCCAATGTTTTGGCCCAGACTGTTGATATTCTCAGACTGCTCTGCCGCAGCAAATTGTCCTTGCTGAAAATAAGAATAGTAGAGCGCTTAAACTGTTTTGTGCCCCTAAAAAAAAGTCATTGTGTTGCCTCAGCAGGAGTCAACAACACACAGTAAAGAGAAGGAATTGATTTGTCTTTTGCTGTAAGTCAACAGTAATTGACTGTGGTTGAGTACTTAAAAGACATTTCCATCTGCAGAACTCATCAGGGGTAAGGGAATTAGTAGCAGTGGGTTGTCTTTTTTTGTATCGGTGTTAAATGAGCAAGTGAATATTGAATAAAAGGCAAGTGTTTTAAATGCTCCGGTTTTACCCAGGTTTGTCGGTACAATAACCTCAGTCTGAAACACGTCCGGTTCAGCTGCTCTGCTCCCGATTTCACTTTTGATTTGCTCTGATTAGTACTCCACAGTTTGGACTCTATGCTCTGTTCAACTTTGGTTTTACTGCTCTGCACAGTCTTAACCCACCCTAATCACCATTCATCAAGTCGCACACTTTTCCCCAGCTCAATATTACATCTGCAGTCCAATCAGCCTTATATATAAAGACAATGTGTATCTATCTACCAGTCATAACTAGCTAACTCTGGTGAGTGCAGCATTTTCCACTTATTTCAAAATCACGTCTTCGGCAGTTCTAGGTACAAGTGACATTTTGATGTCAGACCATGACACCAAAATGTCATAGCGTGCCAGTTCACAGTTTCTATTATTATTATTTAAAGCCTGTGTGCATTTCCCTGTGCATGGTGTTTGAGTTCTAGTTGTTTCTACGGAGTTTGGTACTTGAATTTAATTCCTTACCTTGCTTGATATTTTAGTTTACTTTCCTAGCCTCCCCGAGCACTCCTGTGAGTCAAGTTTCTGAGTGTGTTTAATTATCTAAGGAGATTGGAAAGAACAGCGATTGGACCTCTAAGTTTCTTGAAGATGTTTCACTTCTCGTCTGAGAAGCTTCTTCAGTTCTGAGACCAAACGATGGAGAGTCCCAGGTACATAATCCCTAGTGGGAGTTAATCATGTGCCTCATCACATTAGCCAAGATGTGAATAGGGTCGTGGGTGATTATCAGTGGAGGATTCTAGTGAAACCAGTGTGACACCATAAGGCCCATTGAGATCACCTGACGCAGGATGTGAGTGGGCATTAAGGCGCCTGGGAAAGGAATCTCAAAACTGGATCGTAGGTGGAAGACAGTTGGTCCAGTCGCTTTCTTTCCAAGCTGAGAACCTACACAGACATTTTGCTTAGTTATTTACTTCCTGTGTTAGTTTGCCGGGTTATGTCTCTTTTGTTTGCTTCTAGTCCCAATTTAGTTCAGCTGTTCCTCGTTCCCCACCTGTTTCCTCATTCCCCTGATTACCCTCATCATGTCCGTGTATAAATAGCCTCAGCCTTCCTTTGTTACAGCATCTGTTTGTCTGCTCGTCTGCTCCCTGTCCAGTAGCAGAATTAGTTTACTTTCTTTGATGGACCTTTTTTTTCCAGCTTCTTCGAGTCTGCAGAACTTAATGACGCTAGAATCCTCACTATTTACTTTCTTTTCTTTGTTTTGTATGGCATCACTGACAGCAGATCTCCTTAAAACCATCATCTCGTGCACTTGGTTATGCCGATGAGCTAAGGACCACCCACTCACCTGTGGGTCAAACCATTTATCTGAGAGGCAGCCAATCAGAAGAAAGAGGCTGCACAAAGGCCCAATAAACTGAGATTCACCCAATGCTACTTTAACAGGGTCCATGAATAAAAAATATAGAGATAACAATTAGCATAATAGTTCCCTTTTAAATTCAGAGTTTATAGTACATGACATGACACTTCTAACAACTTTGTAAACTACAAAATATTTCCTGTAAAATAACTACAAATGTAGCAAGAAGCTATTACCACGGTCTCAGTTATTAGTACTTTACATCAGCGCTTTTTTATAACAGCATTTAAAAAGTGAAATAAAAGAAGAATATGGAAAGAGCATAAAAGTCATGCACTGTGCAAAGTTTTCAAAGTTAGCAAATGACAAAATGGCTGCATCCTCTATATTTCCCTAATTGCGCCTGTTAACTTTTTTTTGTTGTTTCAGCACTCCCATGAAAACTTGTGCAATTAAAAGATTCAAAAAATAGATAGCTCTGATAAGATGTCCTTGGCAGCAACAATGACCATCTTTGATCTCCGCGTGCTGCTCTCTTGGTGGAACGACTGGAAGTAGCTTGTTAACTCTGCAGTCCTATGTTTCCTCAACAGTCGGCTATGTGATTCATCTCTCTGCTCTTCGGCTACCCCCCTTAATCTCCTTTTCACACAGTGCCCTTTTTTTCCATGGGCCTGCTGGTGAGCCGGCCAGCCTGCCTGTGCCTGCTGATGTTTATCATTAGTTCATTAGGGCACAAAATGGCTGCCCACATCCAGACATTTCCTCACACTCTCCCAGAATTCCTTCCTTCCGCACAACACAATTAAAACCGTCACACAATCCCGGTTATATAAAGTATACCCAACGCTTTGTTCTTTCTTTGTTGTCCTTTTTGTCTTTCATATCATTCACAGCTTTGACTGTAACGCATTACACGCATAAATTAGAGTTTAAAAAAAAGTCTCTTGCTTATTACTTTGAATGCTGAGACCGAATTGCTGCTCTTGTCAACAAAGTGATCAAAGAGACGTTTGAAATGAAGAGGCTTTCTGCATGGGATTCAAATCTGCTAGCATCTAATTGTGCTGTTCTGTGAGAGCTTTAGAAAGGCTGCTGGTGGCTCTCATTTTCTTGTTATTCATTCACAAGTAGGATGTATTCTGGCAAAATATTTATGCACTGGGTAACATCAACATCATTTGTACTGTGCCTGTTATGCAGAGATGATATTTGTACTGCTCAATTTCCTTGTGCACTCCAAAATCACGTTTTTTTTGTATGTTGGTGATTTGCAGCAAGCTGATATTTCTATTTAGTTGAATGGAAACAAATTATTTAAATATCCCTCCTGTAGATATGACACTATATGATCAAAAAAGGACATGATGTAGTGTTAACAAGGTGTTTTTTCCTTAATTCCATAAGAAACTACAGAAAAATATTTCATGGAATAGTGATGCTTCTGCGCTGCCGGGGTGGGAAAACTATATATAAAAAATAAAGTTTGCAACAATTCCTCAGGCCTGTCGGGATGTGAAATATTCTTTTTGCTGTCTGAACATGGCTTTTACACAGCTATCATCCTACTGAGAGTCTACAACATGCTGCTTTGTCTTGGGGCCTGAGTCTTCTGCAGATAAATACCAGATACTTAGAACACAGGTTTAACAAGAAAAGCAGAGCTTGACCTCTCACTCAGGTTCAGACACAACCAATATCCCTGAGCATTCAACAGGGGAGCTGGAATAAATAAAATAAAAAAAGCTGGAGTGGAAATATATTTCCAAGGGAACACACACACAAGCAGAGAGGACAGGACAACCCTTTGAAGGGCTCTTGCTGGCTTGCTAGTCTGCCTGTCAGCCACCCTCAGCACGTCACAACAAAGTGGAAGGCATTCCATATTCGACTCCAATTGTCTTGTGAGTCATTACATTCTGCTCAACATAGGGCCCATTTCACTGCTGACACGACTTGCTGTCACCACTGAATCGCATTGACATTCACAAAGTCATTCTCCACTGGGACCACAAGGCCTTTACATATGTGTGTCTGTGTTTGTGTGTACGCGCGTGAAAGACACAGCAAGGCTGTGTCAATTTTGAACGTATCTGGATTGGGGAAATACTCAAACAGTACCTATTACGGCTGTTTAGCAGTCACTCACTGGAGGCGGTAGAACACTTGCGGACTTAACGAAACTATTTCCGTAGATTTGCAGTGATATTGCTGGACGTGCCCACTTGGGTGACCTATTGAGGAACGTGAGACTGCAGCAATACTAACCCATGGGCCTTTTACATGTGGATGTGTGCAACAATTAATCCATTATGCATGAACTTCCTCCTGGAATGTCAAAGAAAAACTTGGCCAGAATATGAACATAGTATTGCAGAGTCTCACTCACTGTAAAGAACCACTCAGTCTCATCATTTTAAAAAGACAACCAAATCAATAAAAAAATAAATAAGTCGTATTAATCTGATGGATACTGGGCTGCGTAATGAGTCCTAAGCTGCAGAAAATATGGTGGTGATGCAAATGTTATGAAACGGGTGCCATTAAAATAGGAAGTCTGAAGAGATTCAATACATAAATAAATATAAAGCACTTTTAATAGAATAGCAGGACTTTTCTATACAAAATAGCACCATTAGAACATTGGATATGTGCCAGTCTATCAGTATTTATAAAGACCAACGTGTTTGAAAGTAACAGTGTCATAATCTTTTTGAGCTTTAATTTTTTTAATTTGAGGTCCCAACCAGATGTTTTTGCTGTATAGTTTGTCCATGAGAGGGCGATCTGCTATTTCCCTGATGGCCCAACAAACACAACAACCATCTGATCTGAGCAGAGTGTAAAGGAGTCAAAAAATAACTTCACAGAACAAAAAGCTAGGGAAATCTGTTTATGATTTCTGTGAGTGGAAGAAAAAAATATTGGCCAGTATATCGGAATGTTTCATATCACTAAATATCGGTGTCAGTATCAGTCTAAAAAATCCTTTATCGCTCAAACTCTACACAAAATGATTGATCAAACGTGATTAAATATTTTTCATTTTCCAGTTCAGGAGCATCCCTAATGTCCTTTATTTGGGAAATCAGTAACAAAGATCATTTATACTCTAGAAAACTATGCGTTCCCTGAGCCTGGTTCTACTGGAGGTTTCTTCCTGTTAAAAGGAAGTTTTTCCTTCCCACTGTCGCCAAAGTGCTTGCTCATAGTGGGTCATGTGATTGTTGGGTTTTTTTCTGTATGTATTGTTGTAGGGTCTTTACCTTACAATATAAAGCACTTTGAGTCGACTGCTGTTGTGATTTGGCGCTGTATAAAAAAATTGAACTAATTTGAATTTAATTGAATGTGTGTTGTAAACATGGGGCAAAGATAGCCTCCCCATCATAAGCAATATTTAGCTTATAATGGATTGGTTTTACATGTTTGCAGACCATTTTTTGATTCATATTGTTTTATATTTTTTTGTTTTTCCCCCAACTATGATCATTATCATTCTTTTTTGCATATTTCTACAGAGAAATCAGTTATTTAACTGTTCAAGATAATTGTACAATTAACTGTTGTGCATAACAAATCATTTTAAGATGCACACAATGGAAATAAAGGTATAATAACGACATAGAATAAGGCAGGCGTGGCGTATGCTTAAAAACACAAAAGCATGTTAACCAAACTCTAGAAAAGACAATAGAATAATTGTTCACCTACACTGCTAGACTTGTACTACATGGTAAATGGCCTGTATTTGTATAGCGCTTTACTAGTCCCTAAGGACCCCAAAGCGCTTTACACAACCAGTCATCCACCCATTCACACACACATTCACACACTGGTGATGGCAGCTACATTGTAGCCAAAGCCACCCTGGGGCACACTGACAGAGGCGAGGCTGCCAGACACTGGCACCACCGGGCCCTCTGACCACCACCAGTAGGTGGCAACGGGTGAAGTGTCTTGCCCAAGGACACAACGACCCGGGGCTCGAACCGGCAACCTTCCGATTGCAAGGCGAACTCCCAACTCTTGAGCCACGATCGCCCCATTAGGAGCATCCCTAATGTGCATCCCTAAAATTTTGATGCAAACACATGTCTGTGTCTGCATCACAATTTGTGAGCCTCTAAAAATTACATTCCCATAGCATTCAGCATAAGAGGGCAGGAGGTGGGTTGCTGGCATAAGGCATCAGACTATCATGGGAAAATTGAGTGTGACTCTTACAGGATGGTTATTTTTTTAGCTCACTTTCGCACAGGTCACTCGTGGGAGAATTCCAACTCATTTTCACTTTTGAAGTCACTTTAGGGACATCCTAAGGATTGGGATAGAGTAGGAATGGGAAAGCAAGAACATAAATAGCAAAATATATATTGAAAATAAGCATTTGTAAAAAATAGAACTCATAAGAAAATATGTTTCTCTCAGAGTATAATTGAGGAACCAGTTTAAATGACATATTTAGGACGCAGGGCTCCTGTTGTGAACACATCATCATCACAAATCCACATATGCAAAGAAGCAAGTTATGCAAAAGCCTTAACTAACTTACACTGACACATTTAGTTTATACTGCACTCGTAACACCTTAGCACCTAAAACACTAAAACCAAACACTGTCATCAGCTTAATCTTAAAATGGAAGCAGTAAGAAGATTTCAGCTGCACTGTAAAGTAAGCAGAGTTGTCTTTAGCACTCCTGAGAAGTTGTAAAGGTATTTTCTAAAACACACTGTAAGTTTTTGTGCGGCACAGAGCAAGACGTAAATCCCAATCACTATGCTATTTTTGTAAAGGTACTGTTTAACGCCATGGGAAATAAGCTTTCGCTATCACAAAGATGACTCTTCCCTTTGAGCTGTGACGGTACTAATGCCTGTAGGTGTATCATGCTCCAGAGGCACCGAGGGGCATCATTAAAAAGTTAAGAATTATCTATGGATCACAATGAAAATTGTCTACAGTTCATTTACTTCTTCACAGCACATCTGGACATGTTTAACCTATTCCACTGAGCACAAAGTGTAAGAGGATGGCTTTTTTTTTTAAGATATCCTTAAAATCACACAGAACAGCATGAATCATACACCCAGTTAGCACAGGAAGAAAAGTGTAGGGGTGGGATAGCATAAGGTGGATGTGAGTCACTGGATGTGGAGAGTTCTCCTGCAGACAGAGAATTCCACAAATGGATCACGGTAGCCCACAATCAACCACTACTGTACAAATAAAGCAACAGCCTTTCTAGTTAAAATTAAAAAATGAGCCTTTGAGCGCCTCGACAAATTAAAATTAGTCTCATGCTTTCTTTTGTATTGTGGCACCGCCGCCTAGATGTGTGGCGAAATCCCGAGCTAGAGACGCCTGTCAAGCTTAGTTACATTTACTAAGCTATCACCGGATAATTCAGCTCAAACAAACAAATTCAGATGGATGATTGTGCTCGTTCAATTGCTGCCACAGAGGTGTTTGGTATGCATCACAACTGTATCTCAGGAAATTAACTCACGCGAAAATAAAGTCGAGGATGTCCCGACACTTAGAATTTGTCTGTGTCACTTGACTGAGGTAACATGTTTTCAAAGAAGACCTAAAATATTTTTTTCTGATTATCTGTCATAAATATGCCGTTACAGCGGATGCTCGTATCAAACGTGGCTAAAGATTCAAATAATAACGTGAGCAAATATACAAGTAGACCCCGACCCACAATACCTTGCTCCAAGCTGCTCTAAATGTTGGGTTTTAGGCAGTAGCACCCACCAACCAGCTACTGAAACCTTCTGTTTACACGGGGCAGCCAATCAGAGGAAGGCTGACAGGAGGGAGTTAAAAGGGCTTCGAACACAGGATAAAGGGAGTGTCTTAATATAATACACAAACCCTTTTCTTGCCCGCCAACGCAACCTAACTTGGCACACAGGTATATCTTAGTTCCTGTCATTTTGTTGCCTAGCAACCACCTAGCAACCTGTTTTTTTTAAGCACCTGTAATGCCTGATAAAGGCATCGTCATGACAATAATAAGTAATTCAGAGCCTTTACATTTCAGTTATGCATGGCAAACCATGATGGCATCACGTTCATGCAAAGCTGCTATAGTAGAGTAATAATATGGAACTGAAAGCAAGTAAGTATTCCCATGAAGGGACAGAGAAGTACACGCAAAATGTTGACAGGCGAGTGACAACAGCTCGGGCTTCTGAGAGTGTTCCTTCTTGCAGTTTTCTGTATGAGAAAAGGAATTAGAAAGATGCTCTAACTTGTGAAGTCCATTGCCATGTCAGCTACAGGTGATGCAACACGAGGTTAGCAAGGACACTGCAGCGCTGTTGCTGAATGTCGGAGTGCTTTCTCAGGGACAAGCACTCAGAGATCATTCACTGCTCCATATTGAATTAAAAGCAAAAGTGCGACTAACCCCACTTTCACTCCTATTTTCCTTCAGTGTGCTACAGTGATTGCATTTACACGTTGCCAGCTTATGTACTTGTATGAGACTGACTCAGAGCAGCATTACAATCAATCAGTCACACTTTTTATGCGGCAGTTGGTCTTTTTTTACTCTACTTGCCTGTGTATTAGTTAGTGTGTGTATGTGTGTCTGCTTCTTTGTGTGCATTCACTTTGCAGACATGCAGGCGGGCGGCCATCCCAGCAGGAGGCAGGCTGGGGAAGGTGGCAAGCGTGGGGGGGGGGGGGTTGTATGAGGGCTGTAGTGCAGAAGTACAGAGAAGAATTATTGTTAGCTCTTGCCGTGTCAGCTGTGGCTGTGGCGAGGCCAAAACAGCTGCAGTCTATCCACCCTCACCTCCTCCTCCCGCTCCATCCCACCTCCCCGCTCCTTCTCATTCCTCTGCACTTCCACCCGACATCAAAGGAAGTCTGTGACATGGCCTCGGCTGAGCTGGCGGGTCGGCTGGAGCTGCTGCACTTAGGGCCATCTACGGTTTCATACCGTGTGAACATCCAACAGGGAAGCTGAAAAGCCAAGCAACTTTGTCCTTTTTTTTTCTTCGAGTCTTGTCATCTTCCACTCTGGCTGTCTGACACACGCTAGCATGCTCCCAGCCACTTCGCCGCCATTTCCGTTTCTCGGAGATCATGGTGCAACAGATTGTGTAATAGCCACTTTCTGGCATTGTTGGACACGCCATCTGAGAGACGGGCAAAACCTGCAGTGGCAAATGTTGCCCCAAACCTTTCTGTGATCTTCACTAAAGAGGGCTTGTGAGGGAGGGATTCTGTGACTCAGCATGGCCATCGAGTTTTTTTCAAGGATTAGTCATCTTTGTAACCCCACACCTGGATAAAACATGCCTGTCTGCAGCGGCGACAACATGGAGAATTCCTTCAAAGGCCAACTCTGAAGAAGTTGCACTTTGTTCCCCCACAGTTTTACGGTTTTGTCACAACGTGGTTCACATTGTTCAAGGGTTCCAGCTTAAGGGAAGTGAGGTCACTTCAGTGCACCGTGAGAGACACAGTGTTTCTTTAAGGGAGGCGCCAGGGCAGTCAGCCAGCCAGGCACCTGCTGGGAAAATGAGAACGCACCTGGGGTTGAACTGTAGTCAGTGTTCGTTTGGGCTGCTGCTTTTGTACGAGGCTGCGTGCACGAGTCACAGGTGGAGAAGCGCATTTTGTGAGAATTCACATTGCTTAAATGCGACAATTAAAAACATTTTCTAACAGCTGAATGTTTAAAATTAATACTGCATATAGAAACATGTATGTCAACATACTTAAAGCGCAAACTGTGCAAAAACTGTGACTGACATATATATCTTTTTAAATTTTCTATCAGTTAGAACTGATTCAATACTGGGAAGGGTGAGAAATACAAGCCCTGGACCAATGACTCCAAGTAGAGAGGTTATCTAACCTGGTGCTTGTTCATCTCGTTTGATGAAGACAACACGAGTGAAAAGACCTTTACAAAGGCAGACAGACAGATGCTTTTAAATTTCTTAGCCAATGCAGAATTCATGGGAAGATTACACAGAAGTGCACATCAGCAGAAAGGAAAGCTTTTACTCTTTTTTTTTTGAAGGGATAAGGGTATGGGGGGGGGAGAGAGACTTGGGAATATGAGAATCTTTCTGTCAACTGTTCTGACACTGGTAGGGATGATCGATGGCGAGGTGTAAGCTTAGACAGGTACTATAGGCTAGACACAGACTGAAGAAAGAAGGATATGTTCAAGGGACATTGCTCTGCCGAAATGAGATCTCTTTCTTTGTCTCAGCAAGCGTCAAAAATGTGTCATAGTAATGGAGTTGCACTACCCTTTCATTAATTAAATTTCAACACCTACATAATTAAGCCCCTACTTTAATGAAATCTCTCACGCTTGGAGCTGTGAAGAGAGAACGGGAGACAGCATCTATGCAGTGATAATGAGGGGGAAAATGTTCATCTATAGGCAAAGTCTTAACAAGGTGTTAAAATACAAGATCTTCATTTTCACTTAGGAGTAACATGAAAGGTTCCAGCAATTCTCGCAAAGTAAATCCATTACAGAAGATGTCGGCTGCTCCCGATTCTGACTGATCTACCAAGATCGAAAAATGTAATTTTCGGAGAAAATATGTCAAATCATGTGAAACTAATTCATTTAAGCAGGGGAAATATTCTTCTTTTCATGTGTCTTGTACCGCAACTCTTAAGTGTTTCCCACACTATTATATTAACGCCAGCCCGAGTACATTTGGTGACTTATTTTATCTTTTTTTTTTCTCATCCATCTGAGAGCTCAACACCATCTGGGATCAATTCAGTGGACAATTCTTACACTCCTATTTTAAAAGTTCCTCTAGCCCCGTTGGTTCCTGTCTTGTGTTTTCCTTATGAGCTGGATCGCTGGCCAACTCTCTGTACTAGCTGTCCTTGATATTTCTCTGCTACTTGTAGTCTTCCTTCTGCTATGCAAATCTACAGTGAGCTGGAGAGCCGCTCTGGGAAACTGGTTCATATGGCACTATGCCGAGCTCACTGAGGTCGCAGAGCAGAACAAGGACTACCAGCTGCAGTCCGAGAGCGTGGAGTGAAAGTTCATGCACGAGACCAGAGACTTGCTGGAACTGAAGATGAGTGTCACTATGTACTTGGAAATGACAATATTTCAAGACAAGAATCTCATCTAAGTGAATTATTAGGAGTGCATGTGCCTCCATTCATGCAGATATAGCATTTAAAATAAATCAATTAATAAATAGCGTGGGGGGGGGTGTTCAAGTGGTGATAAAGTGTCTCTTTCCGGAAGCTGGCATATGAAAGTGCAGCTAAAGACTTTGGGCGTTCTTATTTCCTCGCCACAGCTGATCTAAATTACGCAAACAGGTTACCATATTGACTTTACCATTAGCCTTCAGCCTCCGTGTCCCACAGCAGCTGTTGCAGTCATGTTGCATTTGTTATTGCATAGAGGGGGGTGGGGGGAATTCATTGCATTTTTATGCTCCATCCCGTCATACCTTTAGTGACTTCTCAAGAGCAGTTAGGATTAAAAAAAGAAAGCAAAGTCAAGATCCATTGTGGGGCTGTATATATTTGTATATGCCTGTGCATGCAGATCTTCAAAAATCCCTGAGGCTTTCTTATTATTGCTGACTAGAATATACTTGAGCTCTGTAATTACTTACAGTTTAATGTATTATACACTGTGTACACGTATAGGATAAAGAGCATGAACATAGCGCAGAGTGGTAATATATATACATAGACAGGTATATGTGTGTGTGTGTGTGTGTGTGTGTGTGTGTGTGTGTGTGTGTGTGTGTGTGTGTGTGTGTGTGTGTGTGTGTGTGTGTGTGTGTGTGTGTGTAACCTTGCGTATTCTTCTCATTTCCCCAGTTTCAGCTGAGCATTGCCTGTCTGCGTACACCCTGTCACACACGCATCTAATCCTAGGAAGGGATTGTCAAGAGTCCTATGCATAATGAAGGTGGATATTTCTCCTCTCATAAGTAGGCCAGGTAATATGAATTGTAGCAATGTGTTGCAGTTAGTGCACCTTACGCAGCTACACAAATAAAGTGTTGTTTGATATTAAACATGAGCAGGGATGGAGAAATGTAGGAAGGAGTGCATGCAGCGGTGTGAGAGGATTATAGGGCTAGGCTCAGTGCCCATTCAGCACATTGCAGCAAGTTAAGGCTCGGGAGAGCTACGGCGCACAATAGTGCATGACTGATGATGTCTCTGAACAATGGGTTTCAGTCAGTTCAGTGAAATGAGTATAGGTCCTCTGTATTATGCAACTGATGACAGTTTTCCTGTGTATACTTTCACCCTTAATGAACACAGAGATAAGGGTGAAGAGGTCATGTGTCAGGGGTGCAGATCTCCAACCTCAAATCCTGTGCTCTCAACAGGAGGACATTTGGGAGTCAGGACGTAATGAAAAGAAGGTCAAACAATGGAGACAGAGTTCCTCTGAGATAGGTTCCACGTGAACGATTGGGCAAAAAAAGGGATCTCAGGAGAGCCAACTCTGAGAAAGGAACCTGCTCAGGAAATGAGACAACCTATGACCCGAGCTGTGTGCGAGTGGCACATGGGGTTTTCCATTTCGGCAGTAAGAGAGAGCCAGCGCAGAGGTCTCGGGAAATATTGCCATTGGATAAAAGTTCAAAGCTCGGTTGAGCCTCCCACCAAGGCATTATATTTTGGTCAGTGGGTACGTCCCCAAACAAGTAATCCAGACACCCTGAAACTGAAGTGGAATGAGGTTGTGACAGTGTAGAGAAAATTTGCAAGGAGCCTTTATGTCATAAAAGCAGTGGGTTGTGTGAGTTTGCTGTTGTTAGTTCACAATGTATATGAATATTATCTCAGTGGGATACGGTGGGAAAAGGCAGGTCCATGACCAGGTCCATGACCAGGTTCATGACCAGGTCCATGACCAGGTCCATGACCAGGTTCATGACCAAGTCCATGACCTGCCTTTTTTCCACTGTTACTCCGAAATGGTCCTGAATGGCAGGTTCAGGACCATGGACAGTGACTGAGCTGAAAAGTCCTGCTGCAGTTGTTGTTCTTCTCTTATTAAGTGTGCCTATGCGAAGGCACACTTATTACTATTGCTCGGATTTATTATTATTATTATTCTTTTTCCGCCTGAAATTTTGGACCTTAACTCGCCCCACAGTTTTGAGACAAGGTTCACATATGATATATCATTGTGTGCGGCTGGAGCTGGAATGAGTTGCTATGACTTTTGGTGTTTATTACTTCTATAGTTTTTTAAATATGAATATTTTAATGCAAGTTTTTTCCCATTGAAATGAATGGAGAACAAGAAAACTTCATTTGTGGTGTGCTGGCTCACTCTAGTGGTATGTCGGGAGTAATGCGAGGCGGCCGCTGTGTCCCTGTGGACGCTTTTATTTTGTATAACTACCGGAAGTAGTTCCTGTGTACTGACGCCGCGTCGCTTAAAAAGCAGCCGGGCTTGTCTTAAACTTAAGAGGCTGGCACTCGCTAAACCACCCGATCGCTCGCCAAGCGACTGTTTCACACTGGACTTATTTTTCGTTTATATGGGCCGATGATGCTGGTCGATGAGGAAAAACTAACTGAGTTGTTTGGTGGTGGCTAACGCGGAGCTAGCTAGCCACCGGTATGTGTCTCTTTCCCCTCATATGTGGGGAAAGAAACATGTGAGGCGGCCGCCGATCGACCGGTTTTCAGGTGAGAATGTAGGTGTGTAAACGTCAAATATCTGCTCGTTTTGTCAAAACATCCCATATTAGCAACAGATTTCTCACGATGTTGCTGCTAGCCGGCTAGCTAGTTTGGCCGGCCGGCTAGCCGGCTAGCTAGCGCCGCTTCGCTCAAAAGCACCCAGGCTTGGCTTTCAGTGAGGCGTCTCTAACTCCTTTCACCCCCGATCGCTCCGCAAACAGTCTTTGTCTTAGCTGGACTTATTTTTCGTTTATATGGGCCGATGATGCTGGTCGATGTGGAAAAAATAACTGAGTTGTTCATATACCGGTGGCTAGCTAGCTCCGCGTTAGCCACCGGTATATGTCTCTTCCCCTCGTATGCGGGAAAGAAACACCGATCGACCGGTGGTGGCTAACGCGGAGCTCAATCGTGGATAAGGGAAACCCAATGCAGGAGAAGCAGGCGGCTGGTGAACTGAATTTCAGGTAAGACGTTATTAACTGCACTCTATTTGGGTCAGATATAAACAGAGTTTAGGTGTAGTTTATTTTCGTTGTGCTGACAGTTACAATAACTGTACTGCGTGCTAGCTAGCACGACGGAGTTTCTATACAGCTGTGCGCGCTAAGTTACTGATTTTGAACTTTATGACAGCCTCCCCTATTTTCAGGCGAGAATGTAGGGGTGTAAACTTCAAATATCTGCTCGTTTTATCAAGAAGTCCCATATTTTATCAAGAAGTCCCATATCTCTCACGATGTTACTGCTAGCGCCGCACGGCAGCTAGCTGGCTAGGGCGGCTTGGCTGACACCTAGGCCGGGCTGACTGATACCCAGGCCGGCTCACGCTCTCGTTTCACCGCCGCATGGCGGCTAGCTGGCTAGCGCGGCTTGGCTGCCACCCAGGCTGGGCTGGCTGCCACCCAGGCTGGGCTGGCTGACACCCAGGCTGGGCTGGCTGACACCCAGGCTGGGCTGGCTGACACCCAGGCCCGCTCACGCTGTCGTGTCACCCCTAGTCTTTCGTGATGACTCTTGGTTGGCTGCTGGACTTATTTTTCATTTATATGGGCTGGTGATTCAGTATGAGTGTCCGGTGAACTGAATGTCAGGTAAGACGTTATGTATATGTAAGGTAGTGACTGGAATAAGTCACAAGGTGTCGCTGTTGAGCTGCATATATGTTGTAAATTTTAGCAATTTTGACCATTTGTCCTCTGCAGGACACCGTAGTTCAGATTTCGCGTTCGCGTGGGCGCCATCTTGGTTCAGTGTTTACTGTGATGTGCAAAGGTAAGCACTGTCAGTGGCGAACTGCATTGGTTTTGTTTAAAAATAAGTGTTCCACTGTGTAAAATAGCGGTTTGTCATTTAAGCCGAGCAAATATTTTGTTTATTGAGAGGTTCATGTATTGTCTGATGAGAGTATGAGACAAAGATATACTTTTCTTTCTTACACTCATATAAAATATTTAGCTTTTATTAAATAGTTATCTGAATCTTACAACCAAAGTTTGTATAATAATACACAAGATTGGCTGTAGACCATTGTTAATCATTCAGAACACTGTGTAAAAATAACAAAAAACAAAAAGTGAATGAAAAGTGCATAAATATTTATTTTACGTGTTTGATGTGTGTGGCAGGGCGTGGTCTGCAGTGCCGCTGCAGGGGAGGTGGACCCACCTCAGCGGCATCTGCAATCACGCCTCTCAGGTGTAAAGTCTGTGCTCTCTCTGCTTTTGTTTTTTTTTTTTTGGTTTTTTTTTTTTTGTGTATGTGTCGGGCTATGAGATGAAAAGCTACAGCCGGCTGTGTGGGTACAACAACTATGTGTGAAAAGTGGTCCATAACGTAATGCTTCAAAGTGTGTTCATGCAAACATTGTCGGGTCTGCTTATGAACCTCTGCGCACAGCGTCTACAAATTGGGGCTGTACGAAGTCACCTCATCTTTACACAAAACTGTAAGCTGTCATCTGTGAGGCGCGAGCGGTGTTTGGTTTTACCATAGTTCATGGTGGAGAATGGCTGCTCCAGTGAGTTTTGCTCTCTGTAGCCGTTTGAATGGCAAACTATACTGATTAGCGGCGGCATAGGCACACTTAAAATTTCTTCAGAAATTTTCGCTTTCTAGTTCTTCTCTTATTATCATTATTATCATAGCTAGTGTTTTAGGAAACAAGGAAGACATGTTTATAAAATTAATAAAACTGTAGTTCTCCCAGCTGGAGCATCATCTGCCTCTTTCACAGCATATCGATGCAGACAGTACAGCAGGATTACAGCAGCGGTGTTTCTGTTATGTGCAAAGTGAAAGCTGGATGGTCGTGATGGTATTGGTGATACTTGTCCAAATAAATAAATAAAAAAGAAGCAATAATAATAAAAAAACAAAGTCATATTTTTTCACATAAACATGTATCTAATTATCAGAGACTTACATACTGCAGACTAGGAATATCTAAAGCTGATTTGAATTAGCAGATACTAAATGAATTCAGCCTCTAGCAATTTGTTGTACCGGCAAAGCATTTAACTTTAAAAAAATGAATGCATATGTAAATTATTTCATGAATGAATGACTTTTACAACCTAGAAAATGATAAGGATGGGTTATAATTCGAACACATAAAGTGTTTTACTTGAAAGTACACTGATGGATTACTTATAGTAGAAGATAAGCAATTCACACAGCCTAAATTTGTCAGTGAACCCATATATAAGAAAATAATTTAACAGGACGTTCTTTCCCATAAGAGATCAAGCCAAGATGTTGAAATGCACATCACAGCGAGATGTTACAAAAAAGTGGGTAAGCTGCATTGACTCTAGCAAGTATTTTTTAATTAATCTGTGAGATGACAAATTTGTGTGGCCTGTCCTAAATAAACACGTTGTCCTACATACACTTCCTGGAGCTGTATTGACACATTTAGCGCAGGAGCTTTCTCATTAGCTCAGCCACACATACAATTTTTCATTCAAGCGTGCACATCCTAGATGAAGGGTGTGAGTACAGGAAGCTCCTATATTCAATATCCTCACAGATGCTTCTTATGGGAATCCTTCTCACCCCTTGGCCTACATTAGAGAACTAAAGTGCCCTGATTGTTTCTGGCTCATTTGAGGATGGAAACTTCAACTAAGAAAAAGAATATGCACCCCAAAATCAAAGTGTCTGCTCAGCTGGGCTGTGTACTGGAGCTCACTGCAGGGTGCTTCAGGACCTCGGACAGCACACCTTCTGAAATGTATGAATTCTGTGGGCGAAACGCTCTTAGCATTTCTTAGACCATGTTAGCATTACACTAGGTCTCCTATTACAAGGTCTAATCAGAGATTAAAGGTGAATTTCATTCTGAGATGTGAAAAAGTCTTGTGTCATCCCCTTTTTCCTTATATTTTGCTATGAAAATGAGAAATCAGAAGCTTTCCGGACAGTACTCAACAGCGGATCAATTTTCAGATTTGGATTCATCACTCCATCAGACCTGTTGCCACTGATTTTCAGTCCAGTTCTTGTGTAATTTAGCATACCTCAGTCTTTTCTTCCTGTTTCCCTTCCATAACAATGGCTTCTTAACAGCCACCCATCCACTGAGGGCATTTCCAAAGGTTCAGATGGATCTCTCAGGTCCTGTGTCAGCTCTTTGCTGATTCCTATTTCCTAAGAACAAGATTTTCACACACAGCTCATCTTCTGCAGATAGTTTTTAGTTCTGTCATTTGTCCAGTTTCCTCAGATTTTTTTAAGGATACACTGCACACCATGCTTAGACATCCCAAGATTTTGGCTAGTAGCACTTTGGGAATCACCTTTTATTGTTGTTATTGTTGGCTTTTTTCATAGTTTCAGCTACAGATATGGGAACAAATAGTTTGTGGGGTTTTGTTTTACAAGGTGCTAGGCAACAAAGTGCCTAAAGATACTAAAACTGTCATATGATATGTGCAGACACAACACCGGTTCATACTTTAAATCGAGATGAAACACTACACATATAAGGCTAATTTACAACACTGAGCCTTGATTTCACTAACTAACATAGATGTAACACTGTCTGTAAAACTGGATTTAAGAAATAAGGCCTTAAAGTTGACGTTTTAAAAACACATGTAGTGTAGCGCCATCTTCTGTCAGTACAGGACGCTGCACTGTTTTAAGTCCACTTTAAGTTAGATGCATTTTTATGCTTGAATGACCCAGAGGTCAAAGCCTGCAGAATTATTGCTCAAAAACTAATTTTAAAAATGACAACATAGTCTGGCTCCTCAGAGGCAAACTATAAAGAGCTGAGAGGAGGCTCAAGACTTTTGCGAATAAGCTAATACATACTTAACCTAATTCATATTAATATTGATCAAGACTGCTCCTGTTTTCTTTGCCAGTACATCAGATACATACATACTGGGTTGCTTTCTTCAAGTACATTCACACACAAGGCTTCTATTTGTGAGTGACTCATTGGAACTGATCAACAGTGGACACAAAAGAAGCCATAAGCCATATTAAAGTTATTGTTACTGCCCTGTGAGGTTTTTTATATTATTCTCAATGGTTTTTGATTCCTGTGGCAGACTGCCGGTTTGACTGTGTTTTTCAAGAGCTTTTCAAAAACTTGAAAGGGTGATTGGCTATTTAAAACATACATCCAGGACCTATTTTACCTGGGGGAAAATGGAAGACTCAGGAGTGGTCCATCACAATAGAGGCCAAAGGAAACAAGTGAATAACAATAACAACAGGCATAAAAGCTAATGGCGACAGAATCTGAAGAAAGGGACAAAATGAAATGAGGGTAAATTGGGTATAGTGAGAGCGATAAGAATATAAGAGTAAGTGGGTCTAACAAAAGAGCGAATGGTAGAAGGAGGAGGGGGAAGTGAGCCTTTCTGCCCCATGTCACAAAGAGTTAGTGAGCCGTTAATCCTCCCAGAATTAATAACCATGTGATTTGACCATGTGTGTATAACTGCACGCATACAGTAAAGACCTGTGTGCAATGTACAGCTGAGCTTGGCAATTAATATTTTTAAAAAAAAGAGTACAATCAGTTGAACAACTGCTGCTATCAACTAAGTTTGATAAAAGGAATACTCTCTGATAAAGGGAATTTCTTGAAAATTGGGTTAGGAGTTAAAACAGGTTGACACAACCACATTACACACAGTATAATATATAAGCTAGCTTAGTGGAAAAACAGGAAAGACAATCTGGCTTTGGCCAAAGCTAAAAAAATCTAGCTACCAGCATATCTAACCCCCGCTTTCTCACTTCCAGCTCATCACTTTCTCTCATCATATTTAGAGAAAGAGGGCACCTCTTTAGAGTCACTCTCCAGTGCACAGGGGTCTTTCTTTATTGTTGATTTCCCAAAATAATAATATTAATAATGATAATTTGGTCCACTTCTGGAGCCAGGTTGCACAGTGGACAGTGCAATCATGTAACCCTCCAACCAGGAGACATTAAGACCAAGTTCTGTCTGCGACAGCCATTTTCATTCAACTGTTTATCCGCATCCATGGTTACCACAGTTGTGCATCCCACAGCAGCGACGACGCAAGCAGAGACTGACTCACGTTGTCCATTTCTGACGTTGAGGGGCTGAAGTTCGCGGCACTCCCCTGCATGCTGAAAAATGCTTCTCAATAAGCACCCAGTGCAACTTAGGCGACAGGAAAAAGGTTAAACCTCACTACAGGCTACTTCTTGTTTGCTTCCAGGCATATTTTGTGGGTATTGGCCAAAATGTCCATCAGTCGCTTTAACATTTAAACCTAAATTGCAGACGAATCAAAACAGCCATTAACACTGCCTTATGAATCAAATTGCCCATGACCATTATTTACTGCCCAGTGGCTACAGCTGCGATACAAGCTGCAAGTGCACCAATGTGCTATGTGGCTAATTAAATTTTATATAAAACACGTGTCTACTTAAAATTCAAAGTGGAGGTGACACGGAGGTGAAAAGTGCAGTGCATCTGTATGGGGATAATTCAGGCAGGCAGAATTAGGAATTATTTAGTGTAAAATCAGACATGGTGGGGAAAGATCTGGAAGCCAAGTGTTAAAGCAAGTGTTTCGGTTTGGAAATGGGTTTATAGATAAACATAAACAAAGCCAACATTAATGGTTGACATTTGTACAGGGAAGCTGAAAGTATGACAAAAACGCTCCAAGAGTAGCCGTGATGGCTGAGTAACTCATGAAAGGAAAAACATGCAGCAGGGCTGCACGGCATTGTCTTCGAGCCGTCCCTGGGTGCTTTCCTAAGTGCCCGGTCTTTTCATGTGGTTATCACCTGTGTTGATAATGCTAAATGACTTTGTTTTCGGGTGACTGCAGAGAGAGCACGCTGCGTACATGCCTCATCCTGTCACCTTCTGATTTTCTGAAGCACGATGAGGGGCCCGGGGAAAGGAGGAACTGTTGTGTTTGCGTGTGTTTGTATGTATTCAGGGATTTGACTGTGGCACACTGGGAGGTGAGAGGAGGTTATACTTTTGCTGGATAATTAGCTTTTGGGTTTGAAATTTAATGAAGGCCTTGAAAGCATGAGCCCTTCACATGAGTGTGCTAACAAAGTTTGTGCTGATGAGTGGGAGTGACTGACGAGCAGAAGCAAAAAAGAAGAAAGGCAGGAGGTATTTCTTTCTTAAATCCATCTTTTCCATTTTCTCCCTGCTGCATATATAGTTTTTCCTTGTTTTGTGACCACGTATGCATTTCCAGAAATACACTGACTGTAATTTTTTGCCATTTTCATATTGGAATTGTCTTTCCTAGAACTCCTAGTTCTCCTTCCTAGAATAACACAAATTTCCTTTCTTATACCGAGGCTGGTGGCTTGAAGCTGGCTCTAAGCCCCAGGTTGCTTTAGCTTTAACCACCAGGCTCTATTAGCTTCTTTAAAATGTCCATTTTCAACTGACTGAAGGTGATATAAGTGTCAAATTAGCTTTATCAAGGCGATCCCAAACAGTTTACGTTTTGGGGAACCTTGTGACTTCCCTCTAGGGATGTCACAATACCAAACATTTAGTAGTCCTTTCCAATGCCAGTGCAATCACATGATTATCGATACCCAGTTCTATACTAAAACAAAATGATCATCTCATGTAATGAAATTGAAACTCCTAATTAAAAATTGAACAGTGAAGTTGTGGCGGATAATTTAGATAAAATGTTAGCATAATATTTAGTCAATGGTGCACTGACTGAACCGTTCGTTGCCAAGTAATCCACTAATGTTACAGTTGCATTATGTTTGTATAAGCTTTTAATGTAAGCCCCTGCAAATATATTTGATTACACAATGGCAGTACTGGCTGATACCAACTGGTATTAGCATCAGCATTACCTAATAACCAGACTACATCATACTGCATAAAAATAGTGACTTATGCCTCTGAAAAAAATAGATGGAGGAACCCAAAATATTCAAAGTGAGGATTTAAAAGCGACTTCACAAACCACTGGGTCATCACATATATACAGTCTTTAACTGACCAGACAACAACTTGCAAATTCCACCAAATGCAACTGTTCAAATCTAGTTTATCCAATTATTAGTATTATTGTTATTGTTATTAAAAGCACTACTTGTTACATTCCGAGTTCATATTTTATTGATGTCAGGATACACATTATTAATTAAAGGTTACAAATTGCTAGAGCACACACAGAAATGATAAAAAAATGACTCCTTTTAAATGTGGTGCTTCTTCCAGTGAGGCAAAAGCTGCTAAATCAAATTCCAGGATTCAAATACCCTGACTACAAGGGAAATGGACAATAGAGATGCAATAAAAAACTTGATGATATCAATGCTCAGGGCAAAAGAAGCTCATAAAGAGAGCAGTGACTTAAAATGTGGGCCACTGTGTTTTTTCTGAAGTAATGAGAGCTGTAATATAGCTGATGAAATCGAGACCCCATGGGCTGGAATTCAGAAAGAAAAGGCATAAAAGCCTTTGATTACAATGCCACAGGCTTTTTCCTCATAATGCAATAACCTAAAATGCTACTGAAATCAGGTAGATTTTTACATTCATGGCATCATTTCTGCAAGACGGGTCACATAAACTCAATCGGTACTATCAGAACGACGCTCGGAATTCTAAATCACTGCGTGGTTCGCCTTGTTTGAACGCCAAGTCGTCGCTGCATGCATCCATCCGATTTTCTCGCCATAAAAACCTATTAAGAAAAGCCAGTCTCAGGATGCAGCGGTGAAAGAAGGCAGAGAGGATTGTCTTCTATCCCACACATGGCAGCCCAGTCACCACACTGAATTAGACGTGGAATGAGATGTTTTGTTGGTGTTATTATGCTCACATTACGCGGATTGCTAGATCTTCCCCACTGGGCCCAGTGGGCTCGGAGCCTGAGAGAGAGACAGAGAGAGTGGCGAGGAAAAGGGGTCGAAGGGAGGAGAGAGGAGGCAAGGGAACCTGCCAAAAAAACAGCTGCCTGGCAAAATGACAGAGACTCCAGGTTTATTTAGGCAGGGGAAAGGAGGGAAGGAAGCAGAACTGGGTATGGAGATGGAAGGAAATTGGAATAATCAGGTCCTAATGTGCTGGGGCTGGCAAACATTTCTGCCCCTATTACACTGAAGGAAATAAAAAAATAATATTGTCAGGCTCCTCACTACTTTTCCCTAAAACATTAAGATGATTAAGCCTCTTCAGTGGTGGGGGGAAAAAAACAATGGCACTTGAAATAATCTGTGGCAGTTGAGCCATGGTCTTGGAATATTAATTGCAGCTTGAGCGGCCAGGGTTTCAGTTTTGTGGGCACACAGCTGTGAAGCTTTTTTTTCCCTTCATTTCCTTGCTCGGCTGTTTGTTGTCTTCGCCTGATTAATTCTATTTCTCTTACCACTGCATTAATTCTAAAAAGGCACTTGTGTTTTAATAGCTATAATGGGCATAAGTGCATACATTCTGCAGGGATGACACTGATATAATTGAACTACTTCACTCTTTCTCTATTTATTAACCAATTAAAGTCCCAATCAGCTATCATACTAAACTGAGGTGGATACTAAAGAAGAAACTAAAGCGGAGCATGGCTGTATCTATGCAGCCATGCAGCCATGCTCGACAGAACAGGCGGAGAACACAGACTGGCACCGAAGCGCTCGCTTACGCCTTTGCTTCAATACAGCATGTTTTGTGTCACTCAATATTTAATCAATGCCAACTTCAAAAAATAACTTTGTCATGCAGCACAGAATCAGCCCCTGGGAACTGTGCTCAGCGGGGACAGTCGCATTTGGTATTATTCCTCACACCCGGTGACTTTGCAGGAAATGGTACCCTGTCTCAGGTGAGGCTGGTTATGGGTCCGATTACTCCTGAGCAATCACGTCTAAAGCAATAGCCTGTGCATTTACGATAGGGTGTTCCACAGGAAAAAAAGGGCCAGACAATTATTTTTTTATGATTATGCCGTCATGGTGGATGTGAATGATAATCGCCATTCAAGGTGAAAGAGAGTTTTTTTTTTTTGTGTGTGTGAAATGGAAACCAGAGGCTGTCACCGAGCAGTCACTTCTCACTGAAAACACTTCACTTGTGACATACATACAAAAAACCCACCCGCAGCTCCTCTTATGGAAGAGGGGAAGGGGCGGGGGGTGGCTGTGCACTTCAATGCTAAGAGATGAAAAATGTGCTGGAAGGAAGGCGAGCGGTGTCTGGCACTGGGCCTGTTAATTGGGAGCCATGCAGGACTGCTCGTAACTTACCTGAGATTCCCATCGACAGAGGGATCCTTCAGCGGGGGGGGAGAAGGGGGGGAGGGTGACAGGGTGCGGGGTGGGGCAGGGCGGGTGTCCAGATGCCCTGATCAATGACTGCCATCTTTTACACTGCAGGAGGGCAGAGCCCACAGTGATGAAGACCGTGAGAACAAAATTATGGCTATTTGCACGCAAGAGAGTAATGGGAGGAGAGGGGGTGGGGGTGGGGGTACTGAGAGAGATGGAGACCAGTGAGAGAGGCCCCTCCTGGAAAAATCAATGCTAATGACTGGTGAGTGTTGCCATACACTCACACACTCAGACACACACCCGAGTGCACATGCTTGTATACACAATTTCAAAGGACACATTATGCAATTATACCCATACCCTGTACTTAGGGGCACAGATTCACACACACACACACACACACACACACACACATTATTTTGTCTTTCTCATGCAAGCACACAGAGCAGAGTCTAGGTGGGTTGCTGCAGCAGCAGTCGTAATGACTGACATCCAATTAAAACACTGTTAAGGAAGCTGTAGTGATTACTGTCTCTGGAGCTCATCGATTGCTGATGGGCGCAGCTGTCTCATTACGCTGCTAAGTACCGCGGCCTATTTTTATTTATCTATTTCCTTATTTATCACTCCCTCCTACACGCACTACAGCTAACGGTGTGGCACTGACCTTTTCAACACCCTCTGCCACCTTTGACTTACAACTCTCTAACTCTGCCCTCCATCTGCGACGGCAGCATTAGGCCGGAAAAGTGAAGAAGGGTTTAAGTAGCAGGTGAAAATTGTTCCCACCTCCTCGCTCGGGTCTGTTGGTACAGCGAGCGGATGTGTTGGCGAATTCAGAGGAGATCGATTGATGTATGCACGCGCTGCTTTTTCAGCAAACTCTCTCGGAGTGAAGAAGAGCCCGAGCGGAGTGACATAAGAGAGGCGAGAGAAAAGAACTTATTTAGCACGTTGTCCCATATGGACAAAAATACAGATGGAGAGAATAGAAAATCCGACTTCCTTCAAGCATTCATAAATTTAATGAGAATCTCCTGAAAAATGAACTTGCGGAGAGATTGCCAGCAGGTGGTACACAAAATCTGCAGAGCTGCAAAGAAAGGCTTTAATCTTTAGGAGTCTAAAGCTCCACCATAACATCATCATTAATGCCGAAGCACAGGTACAAGCAGTCCAACTTTAAAATTAACGAGACTTCGTATAGTCAATATTCAAATCAGTGTGTGTGTGTGCGTGTGTGTTTCACTCTATGATTACACTCTCCACTGCCCCAATTTCTCAAGCGACAGAAAAGAATCAGCTGTTTCCAGTAGTCTGCTATTTCAGTCTCAGCTAACGTAGCTCTCAAGACAAAAGACCTTTGTGCTAATAGTTTATGCAAATATGCTAAACATTTACTTTCCATTACGTATGCTGTATAACCTGCAACAATACTGTTATCTGTTTTATGTGATGGACAAATATCCTATTGCGATATCATTGTTATAGCCATGCGTTTACATGACCTAGTGTGCACGTCTGTGAGTGTAAGCTGCCTTCAATGATGATTTAGCACCTAAAAAGGAAGCTACTTCAACAACACACCAATTAAGTACAATAGTCTGCCAAATATGCCAGGAAACCGTCGCTTGCTTCTGCACTTAAGCCAAAACCACATCACAGTGCAACCTGGATAGCAGCTGGTGATGTTGCAACCCAAATGTAAACAAATGAGCGTCACTGGAGCACTCACTAGCTCCACATGCTAGCTGCAGTTGCTAGCTGCACTTGCTAGTTGCACTTGCTAGCTGCACTCCATATGAGAGGAATAGCAGGACTTTAAGCATCTGGTTAAAAAATTAGAACCAAGATACAACATCCCAGGCAGTTTTATTATGTGACAATACTGTGCAGGCTCCTGACCAGCTACATGACTAAGTTAAGCAGTCATTTTATACTTTACTAAAAACTTCCAGGGAGAACACTACCTAGGATACTTTTTGTGCTTACATTTGATGTATGCTGTCACTGCTATTGCACTGTAATGCTGTTGCTGCTGGCACCTTGTCTCAGTAGATTCACACTTAAAATTAAGAAGTGTGTCATCATTGACAGCAGCTCATTAGAAAAGAAGTATGGAAAATACTCTACATTTACGCTTCTAAATGCTGCTGCCTGCAAGCATCAATAAAATGCTCTGTATACTTTTTTTAAAATATTGTCAGAAGTATTGTTATCCTATATTTTACTTAAATATCATGAGGTAATTTAGAGGCTGTATCGCCCGGCCCAAGAATGTAGTAGGCAGGAGCCAAAAACACATTATTCAGCTATAGGTTTGAAACTTGTGATAAGTGCAGTGGCACCTGCAAAAAACATTTTAATTGGGAACAAGGCCAGAAACAGTTCCAATTCCAGTGCTGGTTTGCAGCCGTACCTTAAAATTTAAACATGTAAATGTACTGACATCTATCAGAATGAAACATTTGAACCCAAATATGTTCCGCAGATGGTGCCAATGCATCATACTCTACAAAGCTGCACAATTTTCTGGTCCACAGTCCTCACTGACTTATAACCCTTTTCACATCATTTCTTAAGACCAGACATTTCCATCTCCTCAAATTATGACTTAGACTCAAAACGACATAATTGGCTCTCGGGAACATATTTACAGTAGAAATAATGTTGCACCTCAGGGCTGCACACTAGTAATTATTTTAACCTTTTATTTCTCTGCCAGTCATGATTAATAATTTGGTCTCTATGATTTTAGAAAGTGCAGAATTTGCCAATTGCAATTTTCTGAAGTTCAAGGTGACATCTTCACATTGCTGATTTTTTTTAAAGCAACAGTCTAGACAGTAGTAGGTCTAACTGATGAATCAAATTAATAATAATAAATTCAGCTCCACTGTGATACTTTTCATAAAGTTGGTGTGGACACTCTTGGCCAATTAGCAAATGATCCATTGATTTTAAATGGTATAAAAGAAGCTACACTGACTGTTGTTACTATAAAGCCCACTCAGACACCACCTGACACTGCAGTGTATTAATAGTTCAGTGCATTATGGGGGTTTTTTTTGTTTTGTTCTTACACTTAAAGGATTTGTGCAGATATTTTCCTGCAGTATGTACACCAGTCTTGGTTTAAAACAACCAGTCAAAGCTGATGGCCGCTTCCATCTGAGCCCAATTCTGTTCATACTGTTAAAAGGGAGTTCTTCCTCCTCACCATCACCAAGTCCTGCCTCAGTGTCTGCCCACTGGGGTTCTCTCTTTTATAATGTAGCGTCTTTACCTTACAATATAAAGTGCCTCTGGATCTTGACGAGTTGAACTAATTTTAACTGAATTCACCTGCCTAAAAGGGTTCAATTCAAGCAAACTATCCAAAAGAATCACGCTAGGTAAGCTAGGGGCCTGCTACCTCAACAACTAGTTAATGACATTTTAATCTCACCAGTTTGCTCATTTAGAGGTTGCAAGATGTCTGCTTTCTTTGTTTAGCTCCTGCAGCTTGCAGGTTTAGTCTGGTTTAAAACAGAACAACTATACCCTACCCTAAAAACCTTTAAGCCCATATTAAAATCTGCATTATGACCAGGGGTGCACATTCGCTGTCAAAATAAAAGGCGCGCACCGGATAAGAAGTTGCAACGCGCGCACATGTGCACCCCTGATTATAACCACTTTTATGGTTTAATTCTTAACTAATTTAATTACAAAGACCACTGTACTGAGGACTGTTTCTTTTCTGTGATGCCTGCTGTGTTTGATTGTGACAAAACCTATGAACTGCAGGTCAAGAAGAGAGCATGAATAATATGATTTAATAAAACTTAAAAAGTGAAAATATTCAGTATCTGAGTGCATGTGTGCAAACATTTGTCACACAGCAATTGTTGGGTACAATACACTTCTTGCTAACCTGCTGTTGATCAATGTGCAAATTGAAATACCCAAACTACTAGCTGCTAGTAACTAGACTTACACTATTAAAGCTATTTTTCACAGATTCAGTTGACAGTTCCTGTCAGTCACTTTGTGCACAAATTTATGTGTTAATAGCTTGCCTCTGTTTGTTTATTAACAGGGATTTCTCATTTGAGGGTCATGAAAAATTACCAGTTCATGAAACATTAAGTTAACTGGCAATTCAAATGAAAAAAAAAAATAAAAATAACAAAGAATAAAAAAGCAAAACTAAAGAATCAAGAGCACAACAGCACCAGTAATGTGATTTTGTCTTTTGTGAGGCACCTGAATAATTCATATCCACACAAAAATATTTATTTCTTTGTTCAGCTTTCTTTGCTGCTCCTCCACCTTCCATCTTCCTTTTTTCTTAATTCCCTACCCCCCCTGCATGCTCTCTTCACATCTGTCTGTGCAAGCCCAGGTACTAGGTGGCTGACTTGGATGCAACCACGGTTAGTCAAACATGAGCACATGATTACTGTGCAGCAGGAAGCACACAATTACGCAGCCCACCATTTCGGCATTAGCAATTGTCACACTTAAATCTGAAATTTGGCATTCTTAGTATAACTGAATGAATATTTAATCAATCTGTGGCGGTGAGTGAAATTGGGAAATGAAGGGGTTTTAGCCCGTGCTATAAGCTTGTTGCAGAAAATGGACAGTGAGAAGACAAAGAATGCACGTGTAATTAGAGGGAGGGATTGCCAAAATGGCTTTGTGAGGCTGGATGCAGCGGCGGCGGCCTGAGGCATTAACACAGACATTGTCATTGGCAGGGTTAGTATTGATCTGCAGTGTAACTGAAGCAGCAGTGGAATCTAGTGACATGCTTTTTCTCTGTCAGATGGTGTGACTATAGACTATTTGTCTCGGGTCGGCTAAACACAGAGCTGTAGGGTTACAGGTCTGTGCGGTCACTCGCGCTCCCTCTGTTCAGGAGTTTCTCAAACTTTACGTGATATACACACCAAAAATCTTTTTGTAATATATGCGATTACCTTCATTTACTACAATAGGAATATGTTTGAGCCATGAGGCCTTAAGCTATTTACACAGTTTACTCAGTTAAATACACCGACAATATATATATATATATATATATGAAGATAAAACCCTATAATAAAACACAAGTAAAGAATACCATCCACCCCACATCATCCACCTCATTTTAAATATATTTCCTGCTGTGTTTCAAATAATCACGCTAATTATTTACACTTCTAATTTAGCTTAAACCTTGGCTCTTACCCTTTATCTTTTATCTCTTCCTTAAGACGTATTATCTTGTCTATCTATTCAATTAATATATGTTTATAAAATCTCAAATTGAGACTTTAAAGTATAAACAAGAGGAGCACATGGAATAAATTCAGTGGCTCGTGTTGCGCCACACTGGCGACCAATCGGTTAGATTACAAACGCGTGTCTCAGAAATGTAAGAAATTGCATTCACTTAATAGAAGTCAGCTCCATAAGCCACCAACTTTTTTTAATCCCAGCTTTTGGCTTTGTTGCTGCTGTTAGCCAGCAGCAGCTGTGGAAAAACTTCCCAACCTCAGCAGCTTAGCTGTTTCTCCTCCCAGCTGTTTTTCCCCTCCAACACTCCCTGGACCAATCTTGTTCTTTTCTTCTTCTTCCTTTTTTTTACACGATTGATAATTTAACAGTAAACAACTGCTGGTTATGCGAGTGTATGTGATATGGTCCAAATAGTCTTGATTATAGCATTCTGCACATAAGCCTTTGAAAGAACTGATGTGTTGTAGATATTATTTATTTATAAAGTCTGGCGAGGGCATTAAATGACACTAAACAAAAGTCAAGTAATATTGGTTATCAATATTCACAAGGGCTTCAAATCAAACATATTTCTTACTCTGTACAGTTTGCAGCTATGGAGCTCTGAGTAAGCTACGTAATTGCTATACAGCTGTAATAATAATAAATGCATTACCTGGACTGTTCTAAAAGTCCCAGAAATAAACCCCATGGTAAGTTAACTGCGTTGTTTTTCTGCTCGCACAAAAGAACCTATGGTTATTGTCAGACTATGTTGTAAAGAGATGTAGAAAAAAAATGTGAACCGAGCTGGATTTAAACAGAATCTCGTTTCTTTTTTTTCAAAGCTGCAGTCACAGCCTTTATTTTATCAGGAAAAAAAATATTGTGAAAAATATTTTTGCGACTCTGGACTCAAAATTAGGTTGCAAACTTTTTGACACTGCGAAAGATTAGATATGTTTTGCTTAAATGCAGGGTCTAAACACTGAAAGGCGTAAACCTTGCAAAATATCAACTACCAACAAAAGAATCACATCTAAAAACTCGTAAGCTAACTTGTCTGTTTAACGATTTAGACCTTGAGTGCTAGCATATCAGAATTTAGAGCCCAACCAGTTTCTCAGCTGTTTATATTGTTGGCCGATATTAATTATTTGCTATTCGCTGATCTACGGGTTTCTGTATTTTATATTGGTAAATAAATCTTGTTTTGTTGTTTTAAAAAAACAAAGACGAGATAGGAGAAACACCCTACATCTATTTTATGAGTGTTGACGTTGCACAATTTGCCCACTAGAGGGCACAATGCAACCTCCACGTTGGCAACAACTTCACAAACACAAGAACGAGCTAACTGAGCAGAGTGAGGCCAAGCTTAAACAAGTAAATAAACAACAACTACATGATAAATATCAGTGAAATAAGTGTATATTTTTGAAAGAAAAAATATCAACTGATATGTCAGATTATCGAGTTTTTGGACTTAAATCTTAAACAAATCTTAAAAATACTAAATTGGTCGGCCTCTATCATAATTGGCATAGTTAAATATGTTTGGCCTTTTTTTCTTGATAAAGCAACGTGGATCCAACTACCCCTTGCCCTTGTCTACAGCAATAGCTCCATTGAGACCAAGCTATGTGAAGAGGCTCATCTGTCCTTAAAATTAAAAAATGGCTCAGGGTTTGTTGGAATTTCTTTTCTTTTTTTTATTGATTCACTATGCGGTAAATATTAGCTTAGGCTATTTGGGTTAAAAAGGCTATTGACTCCAGACACAGTAGCAGTAGGTATTCCAGTTTCACTCCGCTGTTGTCCACAGATGCCTAAGGGCAGATTACACTTATAGACTTTCACTCTTTGCCTAATACAGACAGTATCAGGACTATTAAAAATAAAGCCTGCTCAATTTATACCACGGTGGCATTAATGCTAATTAGTATATTAGCTTCAGTCTGTCACTGGGAATAAGAGGCAACATTGATCTCTCGTCATCATGCTCATAATAGATTTTTTTCCCTCCCTCTGCATATATTATTGTCCTGCTCTCCTATGGCTTCCTCGGAGAGTTGCTTTCACATTTTAATCTCTCCACTTTAGGAAAAAGCGAATGCGCTTCTCTGCACAGTCGATGCTAATCACAACAGTTGCTGTGCAGCTTCTTTGCATGTATTTTTAGTTGGTTGTGAATTTGTATGCAGTGCAACCTTTGAATTATTGCTGGGATTCCTGTTTAGTTCTTCCTTACCGAGAGCTGTTTAGAAAAGTTGCTGCTGCTAAATCAGTGGGAAAAGAGCAATTTGAAATTTAAATCCCTGAACAAGACAAGGCAATGTCATTATATGTGCTTCCTTAGTAACACTTTATACAGCGATGTAGCACCTGGAAACTTTAATAATCTGCTAGTGAAGCTATACTCACGAATAACTAAATGACCCAAAGCGTCTATGCGGATGGACAGTGATCACGTTCATTTTATCTAACTGCACTCCTCAGTTCCTATAATTAACAAAAATGCTTCAATTTTTTTCTGTTTTTATTATATTATTGATTTAAATATATTATTAAGGCAAATACAACCAAAGTCATGTCAATTTAACGTATTACTCTAATCATCTCAGGGCGTATGGTAAAAGCCAAAGACCAACAGTGTCTGCAACAGTATAGCACACAGTAATGCATTCAAGTGGGTTTGCTTGCTTGCTTGCTTGTTTGTTTGTATAAGTGCATCTAATTAAGACATCCTTTTAATAACAGCATCCTGCATCTCTAAATTATGATTGGATGGAAAATTTAGCAAAACAAAAACGACCGTCGCTGATTGAGCTGTATTATTTTTTTAAAGGATGATCTCCTTTTTGTGGAAACACTCCTGCCCCCTGTTATCTCTTAAACACACACTCAATGTATTCTCTATGAATAATCACTTTATGAACATCACCATCAGCGTAGCTATCCACTTAGCCCAGTCCTTGATTGAGTCTATTTGACAGACTGTAGAGGACAGTGAGAGTTTTGGCCTTACCCAAGGGACACACTTGGCCCTTCCAGTAAAAAGAGGCCACTAATGGAAGCAGAGGCCCTCGTCTCCACTCCACATTTTTATGCAGGCAATCCAGGCATTTATGGTAATCATAAAGTGGGGCCAAATGGATGGCAGGGTCAGCTCTG